>NC_029786.2:101175902-101178012 GCF_000816755.2 Arachis ipaensis | reverse complement strand
ATTTAAGACTACTCTTAAACTCCTCCCAAGGTGAAAGAAGCTCCACATGCGAAAGTTGTAACTTCATCGCCATCTTTGCCATAGTATCTGCCACCGTGTTTGCATCTCTCATAATCAAACGAAAGTCAACCCGCCAATTCCAATGCATGATATCTCTTATTTTGAGCACCAGTTGATCAATAAACCCAAAACCATCTTGAGTAACAAGATTAAATGCTTCCACACAATAAAATTTATGTTTTTCCGGAACAAGCTGGCGCCAAAGCCAAAGCCAATTCTCCCGCTCCTCCCAACCAAACAGCTGCTTACACAACCACAAGTAACCATTGCGAGAGTTATAGACTTTGGCAGCAGACCCATTCCAATACCAACCCACTTCCGGACCTGCTTGTTCATCTGGATTGTAAGAAAGAATATTATCTTTCAGATTTTGAGATAAAGGAGAATAAAGAGTATCCAAATGCCACCTACCAACCGACCAAATATCCTGTATCCGGAGATTCGAATCAGAAATGTGGACATAATCCAGAATTCTTCTGTACTTCTGAAAGCTTGCCATGAATTCCTCTATTACCAGACCACCATGACTGGTTCACAATATCCCTATACCCAGGATGAGTAGCTCAAGCAGCAACAAATCGGAAAGGTCGATTCCCTTTAGGTTGAGGACGACCTTTACAACGCACCAGAATAGGGCAATGATCAGACTGAAGCCTATTTAAAACTTTTGCATAAGCCTCTGGAAAGATAGATAACCAACTATTATTTATAAAGACTCGATCAAGCTTTTTTGCCACGTCAACATAATTTTTCACCCTCCTGTACCAAGAAAACTGCCTCCCAATAGTCTTCAGATCAAACAAACCACTATCCCCTAATGAAGTAGCAAACATGTCTGCTCTTTGATGAGAAAACTGACAGCCCTTAGATTATGAGAAAATTTGACTTCATTAAAATCACCAAGAACAATCCAAGGTCCTTGAAAAATCATGGATTGTGCAACAAGATAATCCCAAAGGAGAACCCTTTTATTAAATTGAGGACTGCCATAAATACCACTACACCTCCAAATTAAATTATCAAAGTGAACCTCAACAGTAACACCCTAATCAAAAGCATCAATGAACTTACAACAAACACCCTTCATAGAGGATAGAAACCAAATACCTCCCTTATGTCCCTCTGCTTCTACTATACCAACAGAGTGATACCCCAATCTTTCCCAGAATAATTTTAAATGCTGAAAAGGGGAGTGAGTTTCAACCACAATAAAGAAAACAGGTCTAAATTTCCTAACAAGTTCCTTGCAATGCACATGGGCTAACTTATTAGAAGCACCCCTAATATTCCAAACAATCATATTTAAACTATCCATAGATAATAGGGACAGAATAAATAAGAATATAAAACTCTAAACAGAATCACCAACCTCAATAGGTGGTTTGTCCTGCGGTACTGGCACACTCTGATCCTCAATAATTGCCACCTTCAGACCTCCTGACACTGCACCTGCCATGCTTCCATCTACTAAAATTTCCTCCATTGTGCCACCATTTTTATCAACTGGCGAGTTCTGCAAGGAGGAAGGCCGAGGACGCTTCCGTAGAGAAATTCCAAGACGTGCAGGAGTTCTGCGTGATGGAGATGGCGCAATTTCATGTTTTTCTCGCTTCCCCATCCTAATGCCAATTGATTTACCTCCATCACCATGCAAATTGGGTCTTGGAACCCTTCTCGAACCAAACTTGTGCTGCTTTCCATCTTGGTCCTTCAAACCTGATGACTGTCACGATCCGCAGCAATATCAAATTTAACCAAAAAATATCCAAATCCCACATCCAACAAATCAAACCCTCCTTTGATGCGCCATACTATCCGAAGCTTATGCATAAGAGCCGTGTAGCCATAATGCTTATCCAGCACCTTGATCACGATGGCTTCCTTATAAGGTTCAACTAGACAACTCTTTGCCTCCTTGGTAAAATTGACACTTGGTGGACGCGAATCACCCTGCTTACCTGTCACCGTCGCGATACCATCCCCAGATAAAGACCCTACTAATGCAAAGGCCTTAGACTTTTCTGCACCAATGACTTTATCTCTAAAAGAG
>NC_029786.2:101169294-101175897 GCF_000816755.2 Arachis ipaensis | reverse complement strand
GATTAGTAGATCAATGAATTAATATATAGCTCCAACTTTCGAGGAATATATAATAAACTAGGAGTTTCAATCTCAATGTCAAAAATCTTTACACGAGTAAATACCCATAGTAATCCCTCAGATTCACGCAATTACTCATAGTAATCCCTAAGATTTCGAATTTCCTATTGTAGTCCTCCAGATAGAGCTCCGAGCACTCAAAGTAGTCCTTGGCCATATTTCAGGTGATGACTCATCACCGGAATGCTGACGTGGCCTAGGATTGCCACGTGGGACATGTCCAAAACGACGTCGTTTTGGGTTTGGCGCCCTTGAAAGCCAAAAACGACGCCGTATAGTTGTTACTTAATATGAAAAACAGTTTTCTCCACCAACACAAACACTTCGTCTCTTCTTCTTCCACCCTCTGAGTTTTTCTTCATCTCCCCAACAATGGCATAGCCGTAGGGTTGTATGTGCCGGGTTAACAAAAATTTGAGAGAAGAAGTCATCTGATCAGAAGTTGTTGTTGCTCTTCCCTTCCCTTCGTTCACCACAAAGACGAGGTTCTGACGTTGTGATCGGACTCAAGGTAACCTTTTTTTTTTAAGTTTGCATTTTGAATACAGTGTTGTTTGATGATAGCATTGGTCAGTGTTGTTGAGGTTCTGGAGTTTTGGTGTCATTGTAGTGTATAGGGTTTGAATGTTGGTTGGGGTTTGTGGGGTTGCTGTAAAACCCGAATGAAACAGGGAAGAAACAGGGATTAGTATGGAGGTTTGGAAAAAAAAGGTTTTCTTGTGGTGATTAATTTTCCTTTTTAATGCATGAGTAGGCTTTCAAATTCTCCCTATGTATTGTAAAAATTTTAAATTTCTTGCAGATGGAGGAGAAGTTGGACATCATGTTTCATTATGGGGGTGACTTCAAAAAAATGTAGAAGGAATTATGATATATTCTCCGGACAATAAGGCCTGTTTAGGTGATCTAGACACTGATACTCTGGATGTGTTCTACATACGGAACTACCATAGGGAGCTTGGGTACAATGACATTAAACAGTGCTGGTGGCATGTTCCTGGAAAATGTTTGGAGAAGGGGTTGAGAAATGTAAACAGTGACAAAGAGATAAGAGAGATGGTGAATTGTGCTAGGACAAATGAGGGATTGATTGATATATATTTCGAGCATACAGTGTCAGTGCCGGAGGTGTTAGAGGGAGATAACACAGTTGTGTACTTGGATGATCATGGTGGAGAGGGATGTAATGCAGGTACAGATACTGATGTGAGTCCCCCAGTTACAGAGACTCATGCAATCATAGTTGCTCCTCATATCCCTAAGGTTGTACCCAACACTTCTTGCAAATCCAGTCCCAAAAAAAACAGAACATCTCCACGGCAATCACAACCATCACACACCAAAACTGCCAATCCTTCCAAGACAACCAAACCTGTGAAGAAGAACAACTCCCCAGAAGTCACCAAGCCCACCAAGCCCACCAAGCTCACGAAGCCCACCCAGCTCACCAAGCCCACCAAAATCAGCCAGCCCACGAAATCCAGTCAGAACACCAAATTAGATAGGAGCAAGAAGCAGAAACTGTCCAAGAGACCAAATATTTCCAGGAGACCCTGCACACGGTCTGCTGCTAGAGGATTTACTAGCAAAATGTTTAACAATGAAGTTTCCTTTGATGTATCTTCTGATTCCTCTGATAGTGAAGAGGATAGCATGTTCAAGCCAGGTCCGGATGAGGGTAGTTCCTCTGATTCTGAGGCTACAGGGAATGATCCTAAAACTGGGAGTGGGATTAGGAGAAACATGATACATGCTACGGTGGGTAAGAGAAATATTAGTCCACTAGGTAAAGGGAAGGAGAATATATTACATGAAGACGATGGTTTGGTGGAGGAGGTGAGCGACACTGAGGTTGACCTTGGGTTTGTGGGTTGTGTTCATGAAGGGGTAGAGGATGGCCTAGACCCAGGTGTTGACTCAGATGGCACCAATTCTTAGCACTCGGAGGAGATGAAGACGCCTCCAAACTCAGAAGATGAGCTGGAGGAAGGAAATGAATCTGAAGAGGCAAGTCCGCTGTTTAGGGAGGGTGCAAGGTTTGGAGAGCTGCACCTTGAGGTAGGCATGAAGTTCGGAACTAAATGGGAATTTAGAGAAGCTGTGAGAGAATATACAATCCAAGAGGGAAGGAGCATAAAGATAGTGAAAAATGATAACATTAGGTGCAGGGCGGTGTGTAAGGTGAAAGAGTGCCCATGGGTGGCTTATGCATCAAGAGACCATGAAGACACATGTTGGCAAATTAAGACATTCAATGATGACCACACTTGCCCAAGAGAGGACAAGAATAGGGCTGCCAACAGGAATTGGGTATGCAGCAAGCTTGTGAAGAAGGTTTGAAAGTATCCAAATTTTAGACACTGCGAGGCTACAACTTACTTCAAGACACGGTTTGACTTGACTCTGAATAAAAACTCAATATCCAGGGCATTAATGGATGCAAGAAGTGTAGTGTATGGGGATGAGAAAGAACAATATAGGATGGTTAGGGATTATGGTATGACGCTGTTGAAGACTAATCCCGGTTCCACTGTACAAATATGCACCACCCCCAACCAGATGGTGAAGTTACCTTTGATAGAATGTATATATGCTTAAGTGGCTGCAAAAACAGGTTCAAGGCTGGTTGCCGTCCTTTGATAGGTTTGGATGGGGCTTTCCTAAAGACCCGGTTTGGTGGACAGATTTTGTCAGCCGTGGGGTTAGATGCTAATCATCATATCTATGTCATAGCCTGGGCTATTGTCAGAGTGGAGAATACAGAGACATAGAGATGGTTTCTCGAGCTACTTCATCAGGACTTGGGTCATTATAAAGAGCATGACTGGTGCTTCATATCGGATATGCAAAAGGTGTGACTTAATTTGAATGTCTCTATTTGATTTTTTATGTGATCTTATATTAAGAATTGTTTCGTTATGCTTACTATGAATGATTGTGCTTTCATTAGATTTGGCTGGTTAACTTTTAGTGTAAGACCTTTGATCATTGGATTATTGGATTTTGGTGGTTAGTTATAAGGGAATTCTAGCTTCTGCTGTTATGCTTATAAGGGAATTCTAGCTTTTAGTGTAAGACCTTTGACCTTTGATTATTCAGATTTCTGCTGTTATGCTTACTTGAAGAATTGTGGCTTCCATTCGAGTATGATGGTTATTTATTTTGTTAAGAATTTTGCTGTTTTGCTTATCTGCATAGACTGTGAGATGATTGTATCTTCATGGTTACTTATTAGGTGTGCTGTTATGCTTGCTTGAAGAATTGTGCTTTCATTATGCTTGTAGTGCATCTTATATAGAACTTGTAATTACTGGTTTTGTCATTAATCGAGCTGTTCTATTAAACGTTAGGGACCTTTATGGGTCACGACCCTCAATTGTAGGGACTATTATGGGGATGTTAATCGAATGTTAGGGACTATTATGTGTAACGATTATAAAGTCAGGGACGATTATGTGTCTAACATTTACTGAATCTGGCAGGGACTGATATCAGCAGTGAAAGCGGTGATGCCTGATGTGCATCACCATTTTTGCGTCTGGCATTTATGGAAAAATTCCAACAAGAACTGGAAGGACTTGCAGCTAAGGGGACTTCTGTGGGAATGTGCAAGGGCAACAACATACTAAGAATTCAGGGATGGAATGGAGAAGATCAAAAGGTTAAATGAGGATGCATGGGCATACTTAGAGAAGTGGCCTATGGATGCTTGGACCAGAAGCTTATTCAGCCATAAGCCGAAATTGGATAGCATCTGTAACAACGCCTGCGAAGTGTTCAATGCTAAGATCAAGGATGCATGAGCCAAACCCATCATAACATTGCTGGAGGAGGTAAGGATGTTTGTTATGCGAACCATAGCGGGTAAATTAATTGTGTTTATGCATTTTACTTTCTTCAGCCATAACTATTATCATGGTTCCGCTCACTGTTTGGCACCTGCAGGTATCCCGTGTGTGCACGCTTGTGCTGCCCTGTCTCGTGTGAACAAACAGCCAGAAGACTTCTGTCACAGATGGCTGACCATGGACTCATACAAGGAAACTTATAACCACCACATTAATCCAATTCCGGGTCAACCACTGTGGAAAAAAGCAGAGGACTGTAACAGGCCACATGCCCCTAAAATCAAGACAAAACCTGGAAAACTAAAGATGAAGCGGAGGATGGATGCGGACGAGAAGAGTGCTTCTGGAACTAAGAAGCCTAAAGTTGACCCAAAATTCTCAGGCAACACTGCAGATGGTGTACACCTAAAGAGACAGCTGGGTGCCTTTACATGCAGTTACTGTGGTGATAAGGGGCATACAAAGAGAGGCTGCAAAAAGAAAAAAGATGCTGATGCTGCTACTGCTGCTGTTGCAGCAGCAGCCGCTGCCGCTGCCGCCGAGGCAGCTGAGAAGAAGAAAAATGATGAAGTTCATACTGTGCCTGAGAAGCCGGTTCATCAGCCCCAAGACGTGTCTGGCCAAGCAGATTTGGGAAGCAATCCCCAGGAGATCGAATTAACTCAGCCTTCTGCTTCTGAGCAAGAGGATTCTGAAAAGGTAACTAAAATTTTACATTTGAGTATGTGGTTATTTCCATGCATAAATAGTAGTTAATGCCACTTATTTCTCCTATAGGATCCTGCACCGAAAAGACCTTCCAAGCTGTCACCACGAAGACGATCCTCTAATCAGCCAACCGCACCAACAGTGAATCCCTTGCAGGGTGCATCTTCAGTAACATCTTCAAAGTTTGTCAACTTGCTGCAGTTCATCCCAACGCCAGGATTTAGGCCCCCAAGAAAGAAGAATTGAATACTAGATATATGTACTTAGGAGTTTCTGTTTTGTGTTTTGTTATTAGTATTTTCTATCGTATAATAACTAGATGGTGAACTTTGATGCAAAAGCCTTTTTGGTATGCCTTGGCCTTGCTTTTGATGAAACTACTGATAGCAGCAACATGGTTTCTAGGCTGCCTTTTACAGTCAACTTTTGTTGTTTCTTGATAGACAATGGAATTTATGTTAATATGCTATGCTATGTGCTTTTCCATTCAAGAAGCAGTTTCTTTATTTTTTTTCATACACAATGGAATTTAAATTAACAACAATTTCATAGTTAATAACACTTTTCATTCCATCAAGAAGCAGATTTTTACAAATGTTTATAACAAGGAACCCAAAACCACCAATTCATTCATCATTTACAATACAGGATCACCAACAACACTGTCAATACACAGACACCTAACACTAACAACTGGGTCATCACTTTTTGCATCTGGACATCCTCCTCCAACCTTCGAAGCCTCCAATCAACGTTGATCTTCACTTCATCACCACACGATTCTGACTTTTCAACCTGTTCCTCATTCACAGAATCTGCCCACACAAAAAGTCGCACCATCTCTTCCCACTTGTCTGCAACCAATAAAGGATCAAAGTTTAGAGAGGAACATCACAAGAACAGTCAGGGGAGGCATAACAACACAAAAAAAGTCAGGGGACGAGAATAACAGCAACACAAGTGATTACTCTAACCTACATTATAATTGGGGCAGCCATAGAACGGTTTGTTCGGATTCGAATCTGTGCCAGACCATCTGAGAACTGGCCTACAGCCACAGCCGCACCATTCTGGCAGCGCCGATCTTCTGCTCTTCGTTTGCGTTCTACTCCGATTCCAGCTAGATGGGGAACGAATAGAGCTTCCACCTCCAGTGCTACCTCCACCAATCATCGACATTAGTAGCAGCCCCGGATGAGTGTGCATGAACAGGAACAAGTGTATGGAAGAGGAAGAAGAAGAGGTGAACAAGACGAAGAGGGGAGGTGTATGAGAATTTGGGGATTTAGGGTTAATTATACTACGAGGGACCAATTTGGGTAAAAATTGGAACTTAGCCAGCTCAGCTAGCCGTTGGCTGCAGTCCAGCGTGGCAATCCTAGGCCAAGTCAGTGCTCCGGTGATGAGTCATCACCTGAAATATGGCCAGGAACTAGTTTGAGTGCTCGGAGCTCTATTTGGAGGACTACAATAAAAAATTCGAAATCTTAGGAATTACTATGAGTAATTGCGTAAATCTCAGGGACTACTATGGATATTTACTCTCTTTACACACGATAATATATATATAAAAGACAATACGATAGGTGCGGCAATTAATTAATAGCTCCAACTTTTGAATAATATATACATATATCCATATTATATTAGCTAGGAGTTTGAATCTCAACGTCACAGATCTTTCCAAAGAGAAAATATACAAATACGGAAGGTTTTAATGTTTAAAAATATAAATTAAAAATATATTATTAGATTAAAAAAATTAATTAGATTAATAATTAAAAACAATAATAAAAAACAATAAATTTTGCTGGTTTGAGCATTTCTTATGTTATAGTTAACCACATAATCCGTCACTTGTATACACCTGCTCCCAAAATCTCTAAAGTCTTCTCGTGATATAATACGTGACAAAATATACAGGCGTACGTGGAAGCTCAGCTTACTATAGTGTGTTCAACAGATAAAAAAAAAAAAAAGAAATTAT
>NC_029786.2:101167915-101169283 GCF_000816755.2 Arachis ipaensis | reverse complement strand
GTAAATATTATTATTTTTTATAAACATAATTTTATGAACAAAATATTTGTAAAAAAGAAAATTAGCTAAACAAAAAATTGAAACTTTTAAGAAGCTCTAATGTACTTTTTCCCCTCAAACGTTATTACTAAACACACCCTAAATTATTGGTTTAATTTACCATCAATAGGAATCTTTGACTCTATCTCTATAGTGCTACATATGTTTCACCATTTCAATATATAGAGATTAACCAAAGAAAAATAATTTGCAAACCAAGAACTAACCATGGAGTTTTCATTATCACTTCTTTTAATTTCCATTTTTGTGTTTGCAATTATTCATCTTCTAATCTCCAATTTAGGCATTAAAACACAAAAATCCACCAAACTTCCACCGGGACCAAAACCTTTACCAATCATAGGAAACATCTTAGAACTTGGTAATCAACCTCACCAAGCACTTGCTAAGCTTTCTCAAATCTATGGACCAATAATGACTCTTAAGCTTGGTAACATAACAACCATAGTTATTTCCTCTCCCCAATTAGCCAAAGAAGTACTCCATAAAAATGACCTAATTTCATCTTATAGAGCAGTTCCGGATACTCTTCGTGCACTTGATCACAATCTATATTCGGTTGGATGGATGCAACCTTCAAACGAATGGAGGATTCTTCGGAGAATTTGTGCTACCAAAGTGTTCTCTTCGCAACAACTCGATTCGACACAAGTTCTTAGACAAAAGAAAGTGGAAGAACTCATGGATTTTGTCAAGAAAAGAAGTGAAAAAGGTGAAGCTTTAGATATCGGTGAAGTTGCTTTTATAACCGTGCTTAATTTTGTATCAAACACCTTCTTTTCCATGGATTTGGGTGATTATAATTCTTCTAAGTCTCAAGAATGGAAGAAGAACTTTTGTTCTATCACTGAAGAAGCCGGAACGCCTAATATTGTGGACTTCTTCCCAATCTTTCGGTTGCTTGATCCACAAGGTGCACGTGCAAGAATGACCAAGTATCTTAGAGAGTTGATAGATTTTTTTGATGGTCTTGTCGAAGAAAGGTTGAAATTAAGGGGTCTAGAAATGGAAACTAAGACGTGCAAAGATGTTTTAGATTCCGTGTTACAAGTTATGTTGGAAGAGAATTCTCAAGTGACCCGACTCCATGTGTTGCATCTATTCTTGGTAAGTATAATATGATTTTGTTAATTGTTTTTAAATAAGTTCTCTTAAGTTAACTTCTAATATTATATCATCACTATTAATTAGTCAGGCACGTGGTAGGTAGAAAATAACTAGTAACAAGTTTAGAAGAAATCAAACACATTAATACCATATGAAAACAACGTAATCATATTACAAATCCATACATAAAAATCAAACATC
>NC_029786.2:101163466-101167851 GCF_000816755.2 Arachis ipaensis | reverse complement strand
CACTTCCACCTCCACCAGAGAAGTAGAAACAGAAAGCAGAAAATTAACAAATCCAACACAAATTTAACACAAGCAGAAACAGAAAGCAATAAATCAACAAATCCAACACAAAGCCAAATCAACAAATTCAAGCACAAAGAAGCAGATGCAGAAGGTGAATGGCGGCGGTGGCAGGAGCATGCATGAACGGCGACGTCTTCCTCTGGTCGTGGTTCCGGCGGCAGCTCGTGGGCAGACCGGCGATGGTGGCGGCGGCATTTCCTTTCTCCCCCCACCCCCAATGCGTTTCCTTTGCCCCCTCCCATTAAAATATTAAATACAAAATAATTTATTTATAAACTACTTTTAATATAAGTATTTATTTATAGTCATTTTAAGTTAAATTTGACTTTTTTTTTATCAATTTATTGTATGTTTGACCAATTGATTTACTTCAGGTTTTATTAGTGGCTGGAGTAGAAACAACATCAATCACCATAGAATGGGTAATGGCAGAACTATTAAGAAACCCAGAAAAACTTGAAAAGGTTAGAAATGAACTTCAACATGTCATTGGCAAAAATGAACAACTTGAAGAAAAACATATCTCAAAACTTCCATTTCTAAAGGCAGTGGTAAAAGAGACTTTTCGCTTGCACCCACCTGCCCCATTATTAGTACCACACAAATCACAAGAGAATGTTGAACTATGTGGCTTCATTGTGCCTAAAAATGCACAAGTTTGGGTTAATGTATGGGCTATGGGAAGAGATTCAAGTATTTGGACAAACCCTAATGAATTTATGCCTGAAAGATTCTTAGAAAGTGAGATTGATTTTCAAGGCCATGATTTTGAGCTAATTCCATTTGGTGCTGGAAAAAGAATGTGTCCTGGATTGCCATTGGCTTATAGGGCTGTGCACATTTTGTTGGCATCACTTCTTCATTGTTATGATTGGAAGCTACCAAATGAAGATAAGGAAGAGGAGTTGGATATGTCTGAGAATTTCGGACTTACCTTGCGTAAGGCTCAATCTCTCAAAGCTATTCCCATACAATCATAAACATCATGATGATGATGTTTACATAAAGTTTGATTCTCCATCATTAATTCTCATGTTATGTCTTTCAGTTTTTGATGATTTAAGGTGTGTTTGGTTGTGATATTTTGGTAGAAAAGTATTAGGATTATATTTTTAGATAAACACATATTTTATATGGATCTCTATGTTATTTTTGCTTTAGCAACCTTTTCATTTACGTATACTGTGTGTAATGAGTAATCTTGATAATGTGTACAATGAATTGGTTATTAAGTCTAATAAGAGTACTAAAAAATAAAAATTATTCTACAAATTACTCTAAATACAAAAATTTTCATTCAGTAACAGTTCTCACCCCTAAATCACTCTTCCTCCCCAGCAGGCAGCCATCCCTATAGCCCCCTCCTCCGACACCGTCGTGAGATCGTCATCAAACAACCATCCACATAGTTATTAAAATAATCATCTAGTTACCTAGTGAAATGGCCATCTAATATTTGTTAATTGTATATACTTAAACTGAATCGAACAAAATAACCATCCAATTAAAAATTAAAATAACCACATCTACATACCTAGCGAATTGAACATCCAGCACATTTGCGGGTTGGAGAAAATCGACGGCGACTAGATTGTGAAAGAGAGTAGAATTAAATTAGAGGTGTTAAAGAAGAGAAAAAAGAGAGCTAAAGATTCTGTATCTTCATTTATTGTGGATATGTGGATATATAGCAACCAAAACCATGGACCAACAAATCTTTTGCCATCTCTGCTATTGATTCTATATCTTTATTGATTGTGGATATGTGAATATATAGCATGGGGTGATGCACGTATGAAACGACCGCCTCGTCTGTCCCCTGTATGTCGCGGATGAAGATGTTGGAATGGTGAAACCCGCCGGCTGCCGGGGGCTGCACGACCGCCGCGTTGGAGGCTGCGCGAATCACTCTTTGTGCGCGAAAGGGGTGCTCGGATGTCCGCGGTGAGTAGGGCTGCGTCGACTGATACTCTAGACGGCGGCAGCTGGTGTTCCTGACGGCGACGGACCGGTGAGACGGGAATTGAAGAGACGGGGCGAGAAGAAGACTCTGAAGAAGTGAAATCACATGCGGAGAAGGGGGTTGCGGTCTACGTAACTGTCTCCTGTTGCAAATTCTTATTTTTTTTTAATTCAAAATGAGAAATTATTAAAAATTAATTAAATTAATTATCATCTACTCTTAATTTTTTTTATATTTTCAACTTCTAAAAAATTTATAAGATATTTTTTAAAAATCGAGTCCTTAATTGGAGACTTTTGTTGGGAACAAAAATAAACGCAGTCGCGAGACCATATCTAAGTTTCAAAATTGTTATTTATTATTATTAGTATTAAGAGAAAAACTTGTAAATTTTTTTGAAGGTATTTAAGATAGGTATATTATATTGTTAATAATAATAATAATGATGATATGATGAATATTTATGAAAGGTATTAGTAAATATAATTTTGTCATTACTTATATACAATTGTGTGACAATGTACATGCATATATCATAATATAGAGTACTAATGTACAACGATAATTCAACTTGATAAAACTGATATGATATCGCACCAGGCACTTGATAATAATTCACCTTGTTGTGTGAAAAATAATACAAGAATTTCGTAAAAAAGGGAAAATAAAAGCTATCTTGTTAGTAATTGATAGCGAAAAAATTCTAAAGGCCTTATTCAATCACATAGAAACAGACTTGGACGGCACATAAGTACATAACATCAATCATTTCGCACTGACTATGTTTTGTCTCTATTCTAAAACACTACACGTTGTGATGAAGATATTCAATCCTCAACCATAAATTAAAAGACTTTGTCGTAGTGCAATATATATATGGTGACTTCTGTGGTTCACACTATATCTGTAGCTCTATAGTGATATATATAGTCAAAAGTTCATCACATTGCTTGCAAGTTGAACCAATACTTTAGTTTCCTGTGATAGTTGGTAATTTGGTATGTCATATAGGCTTATTAGTTATTACTTTTCTTATGCCTATAAATTAATAATTTTTGTTTATTTGTTGAACATACACACTGTGACTCTTTTTATTTTTTGTGTGTGAGAGAGAGGTGTATCACAAGATGCTGTGAGGAAAGAAGTGTTTTATATTGTTATGGATTACACAAATTGGAGGTACCGATTTGTTTGTATTGTTTTATTTTTTAAACAAATAATCACAAATTGAATGGTCCGATTTATGTCTTTGAAAATTAAAAAAAATTAATATTAAAATCGGACCGTCTAATTTTTATTTTAAAAAATAAAAAAATTTAAAAATATAAATCAGACCTTTCGATTTATAATTTATTCTGCTATGATATAGAGTCTTTAGCTTATAATAACATTTTTCTTTCAGAAGAAATGTATTTGCATATTTTTCTCTTTCAAAATAAATTTGTGACAGTGAGATTCAAACTGCTAGTTAATATAATGGATATGTATTAATTTACTACTCAAAAGTTAGTTATTGATGCCACACGTATCCTATTGTCTAATCCATCATCATCATTATCATCATCTAATTAAAGAACTTTCCTTCTGTTGTCTCAAATATTGGTCATTCATTTGCATATAATAAAATGGGCAAATCACAATAATAAGTCAAGGAAAAAAATAATTTATGAAATAAACTAAAACGAAAACTGATTCATGAATCTATCAATACACGTTTATATGTAGTTCGAATTAGCTTAGTTCAAACTCTATTTTTACATAATTTGAACCAGCTGGGTTCGAATTATATACACAAACACACGCACACACTAATTCGAATCAGCTTGGTTCGAATTACACACAGTAATTCATGGTATAATTTGAATTATGCTGTTAAAAAATTAAAAATTTATTAAAAAAAATTTATTAAAAAATTAATAATTTAAAAATTAAAAAATATATATTTTATTTCATATGTTAAAAAAAAGCTAACAAAATATTTAATTACGAGATTTCTTTAAAATATTAATGAGCTATCAATTCGAATTCTATACAATACTTTTCTGTCAATTTTTAATAGCTCATAATATTTTTTAATAATTTTTTTAATAAATTTATTTAAATTATACTACAAAAAATATTTTATCCTATGCAAAATAATTTATAAAAAAAATGGCTTAAAAATGTTAGGAGTACTATAAAAATTTGTAATGTTCTAATAACTTAAGTAAATACATGCATGTACTCAAATTTTAAATAAAATACTCTACATAGTCAATAATAATTTAGAAATGAAAGGAAATATTTTATTCCATATAAAATAATTAAAAAATATATTTTATTCTATACAAAATAATTTTAAAAAATGGCTTAAAAGATG
>NC_029786.2:101161647-101163388 GCF_000816755.2 Arachis ipaensis | reverse complement strand
AAGAATAATTAAACTCAGTATAAACAATCCTACTAATCTATCTTTCTGAGAAAAATATACATTTCGTTAAGATTATTGGACACCCAAAATATCCAGATGAGCACATTAACCTGATTACAAATCTCAGATGGAGTTTCTTCCAGCCACATGACGTTGGGTCTGGTAAGGGACTAAGGGCCATCCTAGCAAGTATATGTGCCACACTTCATTGATTTTTTTTTCCCCTTAAATCTTTCAATGGCGAATTTCGGTCATGCATTTATATTCGATAGATAAGAATTTGGCTTATGCATATACTGACCTAGATATTCAAACTAACCAATAATATTCCTTAAGATTACTTCATAATGGATCCGAGATGATCAGGACATTGGTGATGAAAGGAAATTTGCACCACCCATCATCAGCTGCATATCCATTACCAAAATTAAATTGTTGGTGTAGAATAATTCAACAATCTAATAAGTAAATTAAGATAATTAACCGAAAATTGGAGAATAAATTATTCTTTGTTATGTATTTATCATAGTAGTTAAAATCTCGATTTAACTCTTAAAATCTTTCGATATTACGATTTTAAATAACTCTATCGATTTTATAAAATTTGTACTAAGTCTGACAATTGTACGATTTAAATCTTGTTAAAATTTTACATTTTACGTTCTTAATTTACTTTTTCAATTTGACGTAAAATCTCGATTTTCTTTACCTTGGTATTTACATGTAATATTCTATTTGACATGTTTTTATTATTTTGTTTTTCGGTGTCTGAAAGCTAAGGGATTTGACATTTTTTAGTAATATAAAATAGAAAAATGTTAAAGAGCTATGAAAATTTGTTATTTTTTGTCATCATTTAGTTATCAATTCAATTTTTTTAGTTTAATTTTTTAAATCTAATAATCCAATAACATATTATTCCATACTTTTAAATTGATGATTAACTGATGACAAAAAATAATAAATTTTTGTGGCCTATTAATATCTCTCTATAAAATAATATCATCTTTAACTAATCAAATTCATAATTAAATTTTGAATAAAAATAAGTGTCTAGAATACACATTAAGTACATTTTAGAATTACTGAAGCATTTTTCAAATTTTACATTGTTATAACACAAACATTAGTACGATAAGTTAACTTATCAATGAAGTTAAGTAGTCAAATGATGTTTAAATTAATTAAGTTCAATTACGTTTATTGTAGGTGTGCTTCTTTAACATTGTCGTTGTCTCTTATTCTTTAATAATAATGTTATAACTATTTATATTGTTTTCTCTTATTAGTTTAAACTTTTGAGATGAGTGATTTTATAACGTGATACTAAAATTCTATATCAAAAAAATTAGAATTCAATCTTTGATAAACTCCAAAAAATAAAAAAATAACATATGACAAATTAAAAAAAATTTACGAAATTCAAACAAACACAAATATTTAGTAAACACGTTTGCAATTTGATATATCCTAAGGGGAATATTCACTACATACAATTCTTTTTTGTTGATTGTATCTTGAAGACAATAGAAATTAATTTTCAAGTGCTCATACTACTGTGAATTTGTAGTATCTGTGGTTTAATTACAGAAGAAGTAGAAGAGAGAATGTAAAGACATTTTAAAATGTCCCCTCCTTAGTCATGTATTTGTATCCTCTATGCCCATGGAAAAGACATTTTTCAGAGCAAATTTAACTTTGTTATACAGTTTGATGAAATAATTGAATGGCACATGCAGGA
>NC_029786.2:101139270-101161487 GCF_000816755.2 Arachis ipaensis | reverse complement strand
ATGATAAAAATATAAAATTAAAATTATTATACTAATTTTTAAATAAATAATAAAATGTAAAATTAATTTTTTTTAATCAATTTATTGATTTTTTCTAATTAATTATTTCAGATTTTATTAGTGGGTGGAGTAGAAACAACATCAATCACCATAAAATAGGCAATGGCAGAACTACTAAAAAAAAACCCAAAAAACATTGAAAAGGTTAGAAATGAACTTCAACATGTCCTTGGAAAAAATTAACAACTTGAAGAAAAACATATTTCAAAACTTCCATTTCTAAAAGCAGTGACAAAAGAGACTTTTCGCTTACACCCACCTGCCCCATTATTAGTACCACACAAATCACAAGAGAATGTTGAACTATGTGGCTTCATTGTGCCTAAAAATGCACAAGTTTGGGTTAATGTATGGGCTATGGGAAGATCTGAGCTCCACTTAAAGGTCTGCCGCTAGCCAATGAATTGCTGCATGCACAAGGCGGAATTTGAACCTCCGAACTGTGTGGCTTTATTGTGCCTAAAAGTGCACAAGTTTGGGTCAATGTATGGGCTATGGGAAGAGATTCAAGTATTTGGACAAACCCTAATGAGTTTATGCCTGAAAGATTCTTAGAAAGTGAGATTGATTTTCAAAGACATGATTTTGAACTAATTCCATTTGGTGCTGGAAAAAGAATTTGTCCTGGATTGCCAATGTCTTATAGGGCTGTGCACATATTGTTGGCATCACTTCTTCATTGTTATGATGATTGGAAGCTAGCAAATGAAGATAAAGCTATTCCCATACAATCATAAACATCATGATGATGTTTACATAATGCTTGATTCTCCATATTAATTCTCTGGTTAATTAGATAAACACATTTTCTTTGGCTTTCTATGTTATTTTGTTTTAGCAACTTTTTCATTTATGCGCATATGTGTTATATAAATAAGTTTATGATATTTGTCTGTAAGGTGTACACGTCCATATATGTCATGAAATTATTTATTTTAAAAATTTAATTTAATAGAAAAAATATATGAATAATTATATTTCTATTAATATATATTCTACTATCTTAGTTTTTTTTTCTTTTATAACAAAAAAAAATAATGAAATTTTTTTAAATGTTCATATAAATTTTTAAAAATAATTAGATTTCGTGTAACTAAAATCTATTTTTTAAAGGCATGTAAGATAATTAAGTATATTGTTAATAATAAAAAGGTATTGGTAAATATAGTTTTGTCATTACTTATATACAATTTTGTATATATACTGATTTTGATAATATGTGACAAATGTACATGCATATATCATAATATATATAGTATTGGAAGATTTTCAAGTATACCGTCATACCGGTATATCAGTGATTTTTAACCGTTGATCTTAATTATATATATTATATATATTTTTTATAATTAAGATCAACGGTTAAAAATCACTGAAACACCGGTACGACGGCACACTTGAAATTTTTCCTATAGTATTAATGTACAACGGTAATTTGTTGAATGCGTTTTTTTTTTTTTAAATCAAAGATAATAGATATATTTCATTTAATGAGAAAGAAAATAAGTGTTCAAGTTATAAGACTATAGCGCATATAGTCTAAAATGAGCACAAACAATTATGTGCTTATTAGATGCGCCACATTTATATAGATCATTAGATTTTATTAGATGAAAATCAAAGGTTAATATGAAAGAAAAATACTGATAGATTCTAATAAATACAGAATATCCTAATACATAAATAAATGCTTTAAATGGCAATATTTTAATACACAATACTTTAAATAGCAACAGAATCTTTTATTCTTAAATAATTAAATATAAAACATATAAATACAAAAATATGTAAGCTTGATTAGTTTAGGTCTTACTAATATAAATAAATATATGGGCAAATTACTATATAAAGTTAAGGAGAGCAAAATTTTACACAAATCCGCCGAACCAAAATCTGGTTCATGAATCCACCAATGCACATTTCTATATAGTTCGAACCAAGTCAATTCGAACTTAAACTACATGTAATTCGAATCAATGTGATTCGAACTATGTACACACACCCACTAATTCAAATCAACCTGATTCGAATTACACATACACAGTAATTCGAATCAGGGTGGTTCGAATTACACCCACGCACGTATTCCCAAGTAATTTGAATTTAACTGATTCGAATTATTCGTGGTATAATTTGAATTATGCTGTTTAAAATTTAATAATTTATTAAAAAAAATTTATTAAAAAAATTAATAATTTATTAAAAAAATGTATTAAAAAATTTAAAAAATCATTAATATTTTAAAGAAGTCTCGTAGTTAAATATTTTGTTAGTTTTTTTTAATGTATGAAATAAAATATATATAAATTTTTTATTTTTTTAATAAATTATTAAATTTTTAATAATTTTTTTAATGAATTATTAATTTTTAAACAGCATAATTCAAATTATACCACGAATCATTCGAATCAGTCAAATTCGAATTACTTGGAAATGCGTGCGTGGGTGTAATTCGAATCACCCTGATTCGAATGACTGTGTATGTGTAATTCGAATCAGGTTGATTCGAATTAGTGGGTGTGTGCGTGTGTACATAGTTCGAATCACATTGATTCGAATTACATGTAGTTTGAGTTCGAATTGACCTGATTCGAACTATATAGAAATGTGCATTGGTAGATTCATGAACCGAATTTTAGTTTGACGGATTTGTGTAAATATTTCCTCCCCTTGGTTTATACCAGTGATTTGTCCTAAATATATATTATGATAGACATGTTTTTAGAATTGTATTATTTGTTTTATTTTTTTAAAAAAATTGAAAAAAATAAAAAGTTAATATTTTTATATATTATATATAATATTTTAAATAAATTATATTTTTAAAATATTTTGATGAAAAATTATATTATATAATAATATCTTTAATAAAATTAGTTAGTTAATAAATTTTAAATATAATAATCTAATTATTTATCAAGTAATATGAAATAAAATTTTAATTATTTTATATTTTTATGTTACAGTTTAAAATTTTATTTTAATATGATTTTTTAATATCATAAAAAAATTTTACATAATAATTAATCTTATTGAATAAAGAATACTCATATTTTTGTATTTATGTTTTATATTTAATTATTTAAAAATAAAAGATTCTATTACCATTTAAAGTATTGTATATTAAAGTATTGTCATTTAAAGTATTTATTTATGTACTAAAATATTCTGTATTTATTAGAGTCCATCAATGCTCTTTTTTTATATTAGTCTTTAATCTTTATCTAATAAAATCTAATAGTCTATATAAATATAGCACATTCAAATGATTCAATAAACACATAATTATTGTGTTTATTTTAGACATTCCCGTGGAACATTATTTTGTTTTCAATAATGCTCCACATCCATGTAAAAAATACATGGATGTTTTCCAAGTCTTTTTTGCTATACGTGCATCCTCCAATATCCTAATCGTTTGTGATTCACGCGCTACATATAACGTAAACCTTCTATGACCTTTCCTCAACGTAAACCTGCTGTTGCAACCTAAACCTTCTTCTCTGCTTGCATTTTCTTTCTTTCTTTCTTTCTTTCTTTGTATCCAATTTTTGTTTTGTTTTGTTTTGTTTTGGTGAGTCCAAATCTCAATGGATTTGGACAGCATTGAGTGTGTGTCATCCTCTGATGGCATGGATGAAGATGAGATCCAACACCATAACCTTCATCCTCATCATCACTCTGAGTTTTCATCTTCGAAGCCTCGCAATGGGGGCGCCAACAACAACAACATCAACAACAACAACAACAACAATAACAATGTTATGGGCGCAACGGTGGTTATTCCTCCTGCAACCAGCGTCCATGAGTTGCTTGAATGTCCCGTTTGCACCAATTCAATGTATCCCCCAAATATTTATATGTTTTATATTTAATTATTTAAGAATAAAAGATTTTGTTGTCATTTAAAGTATTGTGTATTAAAGTATTGCTATTTAAAGCATTTATGTATGTACTATAATTTTCTTTATTTATTAGAGTTCATCAATGTCCTTCTTTCATATTAGCCTTTGATTTTCATATAATAAAATCTAATGGTCTATATAAATATGATGCATACAATAATCACATAATTATTGTGCTCATTTTAGACATACCCAAAAAAAACTCCCAAAGTCATCGCTCAAACTAATAGTTTTAATAGAGGCAAATAAATTGCTAATAGATGAAGAAAGTTCCCAAATAGGAAAAAGTTTGGTAACCAAAATTTTTCAGCCATAATCAGCCAAAACTTTTCATATTTTACTTCATTTATATCACTTAATAACAGTTTTATTTTTTACTTCACTCTCTTATCATTCTACTTATCACCGTTCATTCTACTTATCACCGTTCTTATCAAATCTGCTAATTAATGATATTAATTAGAAAATTATATCCCTTTTTATTAGGCACTATTGTAATTAATACTTAATATTCTTTTTTATAATTTGATTTTTATTTAATATTCTTTTTTATAATTTAATTTTTATATATAAAAATACATTAAATAATTGTAATTGATTCTTTGTCCGTTATAGTATTTATCATCAATTATTGGAGATATGAAACATGAAACCTATCCTAATATATACTTTATGTTAATTCAATCATATTCATTCAAAAATCACAAGAATAACACCATTGCAAGCACAATAATGTATAAGCCAAGAAATTTTACAAGAAATTGTTTTTATTATTGTAATTTGTATGGCAATTGATTTCGACCTTAATACAGTACCTATGGCAGAAGGTGCTGAAGAATTTGTATAACAGACGGACTCACCCAATAATTAATATATTTTTACAATTAATATTATTCAATTTTAAACTATATTTTATTATGTAGTTCAAATTATTTTACATATATACTAATAAATCATGATTCAAAATATTTTAATATTTTAATTATTTTTGAAGACATTATACATTTAAATCAATGTATAATTTTTTAAATCACCGTCTTTGATAATTTAAAAATTTATTTCATGTTTTTCAAAGTGAAAATGATTTATTTTAATTCACATATATTTCTAAATTTTACTATAATTAGATTTGAAAAAAAAATGTCAAATACCTAAATTAATTTATTCAATTGACAAATTTATTCATAACATCTATAATTAAGTAAGATACACATAACATCCAAAATTTTATATTAATAACATCCATAATTTCATACTCATAACATTCATAATTTCATACATATAATATTTATAATTAACAAATTTTTACAATTAATATTACCAAATTTTAAACTATGTGTCTTGTTATATATTTCAAATTATCTTACATGTACACCAAAGGGTCATAATTTTAATATTTTTTATTTACTATTCATATGTATACTTATTTATTGATTTTAATACGACGAGTTAATAATTATTTTTTAAATTTTATTTTTAATTTTAATTTTTTTTATTTTATAATAGCCTATATGTAAAATATGAGTTGTATACCAGAAGTTGTTAAATTCTCTAATTTAACATCCATATTTTTATACGTATAATATTTATAATTTTATATATATAATATCCATAATCAATAAATTGGTGCTAATTTATTATTATTTATTATTTTATTTTGCAGGTCATGAACCAACAATTTTAGATATTTTTAATTTTCAATAAATAAAAATTGATCAAATTTAAAATATTTTATTTTTTATAAAATGTATTGAGGTGATTTGAGTTTTTTTTTTAATTAAAAATATAAGAATTTAAAATTTTTATTTGGAAGAAAAAAATTATACAATTATAAATACATGTAATAATAATGAAGGAGAAATTTTCGCAATTTGATTCACATTAAATTTGGAATTAACTTTTTGTATAATTAAATAAGGAAAGATAATTAATGATAGAAAGAAATTAATTGCATCAATTAAATTAGGAGAGTGATTCACACTCTCTTATCAACGCAAATACTATTAATCATATACCTTTATTTATTATCTATAATATTTTGGTTACGTAGCATTGCCCAAAGAAATAACGTGAAAAAGAGAGAAATTCAAAGATCACAAGCGCACTTCACCATCTAATACGACACTGAGGTGGCAGAGATGGTCAGCTACTCTCACTATCTCCATAGAATTCGGTTTGGTGTCCTCAAAAATAAAGGAATTTTTTTTTTTTATTTTCACACTCCAACAAAGATTAATCAATAACTGTTGATCCTTCTCCTCCCTCCGTTGCTGCTTCAGAGAGTTAATTAATTCCCATCCTTGCATAAAATTATTGAATGGATGAACTATTAGAATTTGGTTTAGTGGGCTACTTTTCCAAATTTTCTTTGAATTTGGGCATGTAAGAATACAATGGTTAATGATTTCAACATTAGATTGGCATTTAGGACAAGTTGGATTGATGTTTGAGAAGCGGTGGTAGAGTAACTTCATCATTGGGAGACGTTTATGGATGGTTTTTTATATGAAGATCTAAACTTTATATAGCACTTGATTTTTTAGACTCTTCCATACTTCAGGGTGTTAGAGCTGTGTTTGGATTTAGCTCAAAAGGCACATGAAAAAATTGGTACGCAATCCTATATTCTGAAGCTACATTATATTATTTTGACTTGTTAAGAGTCAACTATAATTTGTCTTTGCTTCCATCTGGTTTAATTGAGAGTATTTTGTTATTGATCTCGAAAGAACAAATCTTCAAGCAAGTTTTGATTCCAACTCAGATCATCTCTTAGTTGATTTTTAACCCTGTGCACAATCGAATCTGAAGGTGAACCAGAAAGATCCGCATTAATTTTGAAAGGGTAAGGTGGTGGCAATCAAGAATCTTCGAAGACACGGGTTGAAATACCATTTTCAATTTTCTAAACCAACCCCTTCTTTAGAACACAACGTCTTTTCAATAGACTCTGCCAACTCCAAGATAGTAAGTGACCAATTTTAGCATTCATCAAGTCACCATATCTAAAATATTTACTTTTTAAAATTCTTGCAAGAATTGAATTTAGCTGTTTAATGATTCTCCAACACTGTTTCCTTAATTAGTAGAATTAGGTTTTGAGCCCTTAAGTCCTTTACATTCAGACCACTTTTTTTTTTAGACTACGTCATCTGATGCTAATTAACTTATTCACGCTATTCGTCTCTCTGATCTCTTCTAACTCCACCAGTAACTATTGAGAATGCTGTGAATTTCCAAAATTAATGAATTAGACAAATGAAAACATGATAGGAAATAGATAGGAATTGCTTCTCCCACCGCTCTGAGCATAATTTGTCTTCCTTCAACTGATAAATAGCTCCTTTGCCAGTTTTGGATTTTTTTCAAACTTTTTTCTTGATTTCACTAAACATAGCCTTCTTAGACTTATGAACTAGGGATGGAAGTCCCAAGTATTTATCTTGAGCTTCAATATGAGTAACATTAAGTTTGTGTGCAATATCTGTTTGAACTTGCTGGGGCGTATTCTTGCTAAAAAAATAAAGCTGATTTGTTGAGATTGACTTTCTGACCACTGAAACTCTCATAAGTTTTTAAGACAGTCATTATCTTATCACAGTTATTGTCAGAAGCCTTACTAAATAAAATTGAGTCGTCAGCAAATAATAGATGATTTATCTTAGGACTTCTTCTATAAATTTGAATCCCGAAAACTTGACCGTTTTATTCTACCTTGTGTAGCAAAAAGGATAAACCTTCTGCACAAAATAAAAATAGATATGGGGATAGGGATATCCTTGTAGGATTCTCCTATTTGGTTTAAAAAAATCAAACGGTTGACCTTCCACAACAATAGAGTAAGAAACATTGGTCATTAATTAGTTTTCGAACCCAATTAATCAATTTCAAACCAAAGTCCAATTTTTCCATAATGAACCACAGAAAATGTCATTTCACCCTATCATATGCTTTACTCATATCTAATTTCAAAGCCATTTCAGTCTCTAAACTATTCTTCTTTATTTTTAGATGATGCATACATTCATGGGAAATAAGAATATTTTCTGAAATAAGTCTCTCCTTAATAAAAGCACTCTGATTAGAGCTCACAAGTTTACTCATACATAGTTGGAGTCTATGAACCAAGACTTTAGATATAATCTTATACATAATTGAAGATAAGCTGATAGGTTTTACCTGCATCATATTACTAGCATCTGGTATCTTAGGAATAAGGTAGATATAAGTGTGATTGAAACTCTTCAATATCCTCTATCTACAAAAGAAACTTCGAACTGCTCTAAAAACATTCTTGCCCACAATTTTCTAGAATTTCTGAAAAAATATGGCCGTCATTCCATCATCTCCTGGAGCACTCATGGGGTGAATACTAAAAGTGGCTCTCTTGACTTCTTCTAGGGTAACTGGTGTTTGCAACCTTCATTTCATGCTAGCTATAACCTTAGGAGCAAAGTCTGTGAAAATCGGAGAGGGATCCTCATGATTTGTGAAAGAAAAAAATCCCTTTAAATAGTCCTCAGCAATAGCTGCAATGCCTTGGGGAGAAGAGGTTGTCTCACCATTTTGACCATGTAAATGCCATATCTTGTTTCGTCGTGTTCTGGAAATATACGTCCTATGAAAAATGTGTTACGGTCCCTTTTCCGTAGCCATTTTACTCGGATTTCTTTCGTCAAACCGCTCCTCATTGAGTCAAGTAGTCTCCAGTTTTTCTTCCAAAATTGTCAATTTCTGACCTCCATGAAATTTTTTCGATTTCATCTCCTCAATTTCTTTTAGGAGATCCTCAATCACTTTTTGAGAGTTTGTTTTTGCCGATTGATCCCGTTAAACCAACCTGTACCTACTAATTTTGATTTTTGAGCCACTTGAAACATTGTGGATCTTTAGGATTTTCCAAGCTTTCAAGATGATTTGTCTAACTTCATCCTTGTCACACCAACTTGTGACCTTGCCGAGCTGTATAACGCCCATTTGTAACCTAAGTGGGGGTAACTAAAGCGATGGAACAAGTGCTCTGATTTGTTAAGTTGGACTTACAAGGGTATATTATTGGCATGCCCACTCCAAGTTGAGAGTTGGACCCAATAGTCTGGGCGAAGGCCCAAGCCCCTCGGCTCCTAGAATTTGCTGAATACTTTGCTAAATTATTAAAAACAACAACAAAGTCTTGTTCCATTAGGTGGGGTCAGCTACATGAATCAAACGATGCCATTGAGTTCTATCATGTATTATGTCTATAGAGAGTCCGTTTACATGTAGATCTCGTTTGAACACTTCATGGATGGTCTTCTTATATTTTCCTCATCCTTTCACCCCTTGTCCATCTTCCATCTCATTCACCATCCTGAATGGGTGTTCTGTCAGTCTTCTTCTCACATGTCTGAACCACCTGAGACGCGATTCTACCATCTTTTTCACAATAGATGCTACTCCAACTCTCTCTCTTATATCTTCATTCCTTATTCTATCCAATCGCATATGACCACTCATCCATCTCAACATCTTCATCTCTGCCACAGTTACCTTATGTTCCTGCTCCCCCTTTGGCTGTCCAACACTCTGTACCATAAAGCATAGCCGGTCTGATACCAGACGCACTCTGCCATTTTGACCAACCTGCTTGGATTTTATGATTTACATCCTGTTCAATCTTTCCATTATCCTGTATGATGCACCCAAGATACTTAAAACTCTTAACTTTTTGTAGGATGTTATCTCCAATCTTCACCTCTATATTAGGGTTTTTCCTTCGCAGGCCAAACTTACATTCCATATATTCCGTCTTGATACGGCTTATGCGCAAACCATACACTTTTAGAGCTTCTCTCCATAACTCCAACTTCTTATTTAGGTCTTTCCTTGACTCTCCCATAAGAACGATATCATCAGCAAAAAGTAGAGGTAAGCATCAAAGTAGTCACTGAAGTTACCCTCGAGCCTCAAAATAATCCCTGAAGTTAAAAATTAGTCGTAATCGTCCCTGAAGTTGATCTCCGGTACTCATAGTGGTCCTTCCGGTCAATTTTGTCTAGCTGGCGCAACCGGAAAGCTGACCTGGCACGTTAGCAGTGCAACGGTTAGCTGACGTGGCGCAGTAAACATTTTGGACTCAATTTGGTCCCTAATTTTAGGTTAAAAACCCTAACCCCAATTGACTCTCTTCTCCTTTCTTCTCCATCGCACACGCTGTTCGCCTCTACTCTCCGTCGCACCAGAGGTGAGTCTTCAGTATCTTCTTCATCTTCAAAAACCACACGTTATGGCTAGCGCTAGCAACGCAGCTGGGAGCTCCAACAACCCACGATCATTTGGAAGCATCATGAGGACACATTTGTATGATATATCTATGAATGTTACAATCTGAAAGTTTCACCTTTTTATACAAATTGCTTCTCCTCCCATATAACAGTGCAGATAGTACCCCAAGGACAGCACCAGAATACTCAGACAGTATTGCTCTGAATTAGTAAGAAAGAGAATAACTATGTTAAGTTCATAAATAAAAAATTAAAAATCTGATTTCAAGCATCACTCAACATGCGCAATACTAATATAATGAAGAAATAACTATATAATGATGACAACTGACAACAATTGGTCAATGACAAACTGTAAATCAGTTATCAGGGTTCTATGCGAATGAATTTCATTCAAGATGCTGCATGAGTAAAAAGACATAGTTAAAGACTAATAGTATGGCACACTAATCTTACAAACTAAAATTTTTTACAAGCATACTAAAACCAACCTAACTGGTCCATATGATCTCAGTCCCTTTCCCCACAAGACAAAATACAGTGCTGTTATAGCACCATTTATTATGGATGGCACAACCTGAAAAACAAATGGTACTAGTCAAGGACTGTTCATATTACTAAAACCTTTGGATATGAATGTATTGGTTTGTATATAGCACTCTGCCCTAAGATGAAAACAATTAAATTTACCTGTGTATTAGAAAGTGGCATGCCCTTCCAAGGCTTTTGCAAAATCAAAAAGAGGATTGCTGCAGGAGCTATGCAGGCAAACAAGAAAAGAACAACCGAAGCTCCACTTTGGGTTAAGTAGCGATACATGGAGTATATCGACCATATCCTCATGAAATTTGCAGCAACATGTATAATTTGCAATGGTGTTTGTTGATACACGAAAATTTAATATTAACGCGCAACCGGCAAGTATACCGGGTCGTATCAAGTAATAAAACTCACTAAGAGTGAGGTCGATCCCACGGAGATTGGTAGATTAATCAACTTTAGTTAAATGGTAATTTTAGTCAAGCAAACATGGTTTTGAATTCATGAGATTTGATTTTTGAATGTAATTGCGGAAAGTTAAATGACAAAGAATTTAAAGAACTAGAATAAAGAAGAACAATGAAAGTAAATAACTGAAACTTAAATTGCAAGAAACTTAAATGACATAACAGTAATTTACAAGAAAGTAGAGTGCTGAATTGTAAAGAGCAGAAAAGTAAATTGCAAGTAATTAAGATTGAATCTAAATCGCAGGAATGTTAAATTGCTTGAATGTAAAAGGGAATTTGGTAATGGGTATTCAAAATAACTAAAGAACAAAAGAGATGAGAATTAATGATGGAAGAGATCATTAGGGGTCAGAGATGCAAATTCTCATGAATTGATATTGATCAATTCCTTCTCAATTATGGGTATAGATCCATGGCAGATTGTAGGTAATTGAGTTCCAATCTCTTGGTAACTCAATTTCTCTCAACACAACCAATTGCCACTCTCGTGATCTAATTGTTCATGAGAAGAGATGAAGTTCATTAACTAATCCTTCAAGCCACACAATTCCCAGGATCTCAACCAAGGGTGGTTACATCTCACATACCAACCCAAAGTGTATTAATCAAGGAAATTATGAAAGGATGAACTCTAAACTGAATTATATGGCTCCTTTCTCAAGTTCACCACACAATTCATATAGATTCAACCCCTCTCTTGATGGTGATTGAATCTTTGAAGAACAAGAGTTTCCTCTTGGATGAATCACTTAAATTGAGAAGGAAAAGAAGAATTATCAACCCATTCAAATAAATAGAGCTCCTCCCCCTAATGAAAATGGGGTTTAGTGAATCATAGCTCAAATTTCAACAACAATTGCAAAGATGAAAATTAAACTCAGTGTAGAGAAGAATGAAGAAGAGGAAGAAGAAGTTCTTAAAAACTGAAATTCAAAATTGCAAAAGAAAACCAACTTCCTCTCTGCTATGCTTCCCAATCGGGAGTGTAATACAAAGCAGAGTAAAAAAAAAGCTAGCAAAAGTAACTACTATGATGTAAATGTAAAAGTGTCTAAGAGTCCTCCTTAAAGTACCAAACTATTCTCTATTTATACTATTCCTAAAACTCCTTGAAATTCTCCTTTGGGGTTAACAATTTGGGCCTTGCTCTTGTTGTTGATTTTGCTTCATGAAAGAATTCTTGTCAAACAGAGAAAACAGGGCTCATTCTTATTGCTCTGGCCCAATGGCCTGGCGTTACTGGCAAACACGCCAACCTTGGTGCACGTTGGCAATGTGCATGGCAATTTCCTGGGAGTGGGACATGGTGCTTGGGCGTTATTGCCCAAGTTGTTGCCAAACACTTGGCTTGTTCTTCATTCTTACTTCACTTTTTATGCTTGATGTTGCCTGAACTTTTAGCTTCAATCCTTCGCTTCAATATGAACTATTATATATCATTGGAAAGCTCAGAATGTCTTCCTTCCAATGCACTTGGGATCATCTCATTTGGATCTTCCTAGCTCAAGTTAGGCTCCATTGAAGAGGGTAGGGTCAAGCTGCCAAATTTTCTGGAGTTGTTGGTGGAGTTGTTGCCAAACACGCCAGCTCCAACGCCAAAGACTCCCTTAGCCCAATTTTGCATGGGCGTTGTTGCTGGAGTTGCCAAGGAACACGCCAGTTCATTATTTCCCTGGCAACGTGTTCGAGCATCCTCTTTGGCTCATTCATTCCTCCTTAACTCTCAACTTCATTTTCTTGTTTTGGGGCCTAAAGATGACTCTGATTTGAACTTCTATTTCATGCTTCACTATAGACTATTATATATCTTTGGAAATCTCTGGATGTCATCTTTCCAACGCAACTGGAAGAACTCAAATTGGATCTCTGTAACTCAAGTTATACATCCTTGAAGAAGGTGATGTCAGGCTGTCTTGGTTGGAGTTGTTGGTGAAGTTGTTGGCAAACACGCCACTGGCAACGTGCTCGATCCTCCCCTGGCCCAAGTTCTTAGCCTTGGCGTTGTTGCTGGCATTGTTGATGAACACGCCACTTCAACTTCAAGGCAACAACGCCTTCGAGCTCTCGTTGGCTCAATTTCTTGGCCTTGCGTTGCCAAGGAACACGCACATTCAACTTCAAGTTGGCAACGCCCAAGATCATTTTCCATGGCTACCTTACAGTGGCCAGCGTTGTTACTAGCGTTATTGCCACACATGCCAGTTCATCCCTCACTGGGCAACGCTCTCGAGCCTTCTTGGCTTGGCACTTCTTGGCCTGGCGTTGTTGTGGGCGTTGCCAGGGAACACGCCAGTTCATTCCCTGCCTGGCAACGCTCTCGATCCTCACTTTGTGGCTCTGTTTCAGGCTTCCTTTCTTGCTCTGTTTCAAGCTTCATTATCTTCTTTCTTCATCACCTAACATGAACCAAAGAATCTTCCTCAAAGTTTTGCCATCTTATGCAATAAATTTCAAGAACATCATTCATATCAACTTGTTTATAAACTTCTTAAATCATTTGCATAAATTATGCCAAATTTCACCTAGTTCTTGGTTCATGAATGCATGTAGAGAAAACTCACAAAATTGCTTGTTTATTCTAGTAATAATAAATGAAATTAAGCTAAAACCAACTAAACTAACTAGTTAAAATTGTAAATATGCGAATGCATCACAACACCAAACTTAAACCTTGCTTGTCCTCAAGCAAGAAAAGAACTATGCACAAAGGTTTCTTTTAATCGGAACAAGTTGAGGAGTAGCTTGTAATGCCTTGGTGAGTGAAGTGATTAAGTGATAGTGGGGTGAACTCTGAATTATATGCTCATGTAAGGATTCCAGTGCTTATTAGTCCCTACATTTTGGAAGTCTTAGGTCTTAGGACTTTCATTCAAATGATATCATGAAAATCTCTCTATAGGTAATCACCTTGAAGCGGCTTATAGTTTTTTGTGTCTTGGCCTTGACTCTAAGTGTCATGTTTCAAAGCGGCTCTTTAGATAAGCTTTCAATCAATACGCCCAAACCAGTTGGTCTAAGGTATTAGGTGTTGAAGCACCCCCTTAGGATTTACTTGCTCAAGCCTCTCTCTTTGACACAATTCTACCACAAGCATTTAACTAGGATAATAACTCTTTGAGTTCTTATTTCTTTCTTTTTCTTCCTAGTAATTGATGCTCAGAGCCTTTTGCCATGTTCTTTTGTTTTTTTTGTTTTGTTTTTTTTCTTTTGTTTTCTTTTGCTGCTTCTTGGATCAAAAGATATTTGAGAATCTCTGCAATACTTCTTTGAACTCTATTTCCTGCCTATGAGCTCCCATGCAGGTTTTTACAAACATGCAACATTAATACACAATCATAAAACTAGAACCACCACTTCTCTTAATCTTTTGCTTGCCTCAAAACAAATTTTTGACTCCTCAATCATTCTTTTCAAAGAACTGTTCTCTGTTTGCAATTTATGGATCTTGAGTGTAAGCAATTTCAAGAGTATGGTGTTATGATATATCAAACATCTTAGTTATTGAACTACAAAGAAGTCATACTAAGCAGATAAACAGGGGTACAATATCACTTTCAATCATAACAGTTTTAATTAAAAGACAATCACTTAACGATACAACCTTTTGGAGTTCACTTGCTTTACTCCTTATCATCATCATTGTTGGTCTTTACATCCTTCTTTGCCTCTTTGATTGATGATGCTTAATCCTTCCCAAGATTGAAGTGACTGCCTACAATGAACTTTGAAAGTTACTTGTCCCCAAGCACTTAAAAAAATGGTTAGCATGCATGAATTATTTGTGTGCTTTTGAACTTACTTTGGTGTAGGAACACCAAACTTAGTACCTTGCCAATGGTTCTCATGCATCAAATCAACCATATGTGGAACTCTTTTTCTTTGCCAAAGGTACTAGAACTAAAAACTAGGAAACAGTAAAATAGTTAACTAGTTTATCTAAATACTTGAAGCTAGCATTATGCAGAAGGTGAGAATGTGTTTTATGATGAGATTTTGGTGGAACACCAAACTTATAATCCTTCATTCTCCCTTATATTGTTTTGGTGTGCAACACCAAACTTAGCTTCTTGCAATATGGATAAAGCTAATTAACCTTATTATTAAACTAGCTATGAAAAGAAAACTACCTCAGGTTGGGTTGCCTCCCAACAAGCGCTTCTTTATCGTCATTAGCTTGACGGCTGTCCCTCTTTAGGGAGGATGATGATCATAGTGCCTTAATCCTTCCCCTCTCACCGTGAGCTTCCTTCCAGTGTCTCTCTTGATGATTTCCACATGTTCATGTCAGAGGATTTTGTTCACTGTGTAATATCCAGAAAAGTGTGGAGATGTTTCCATTGGTTGGTAAGTTAGCATCACTTTATCTCCTGGTGAGAAGCCTTCAGTGGGGATTTTTTTTGTTTTTCCATCCTCTTGGCACTTTCTTCTTGGGACTCTTTTCTTTTTTAGGAGGTAGTTCAGGTTTCGAAGTCTCAATTTTTGGAATGTCTTTGCTGAGAATCTCAAATGCAGGCTTTAGTTGTAGCTTCTCCTCTATTCTTTGAGCTTGTTGCACCACTTCTACCTCTTCCTTTCTTTTCTAGCATGAGTTTAGGTGCATTGGAAGTGTTTCATCAGGTACCTCTTTCAAGTTTGGATTTATGGAATCAATCTTCATACACTCCTCCTCTTGGGTAGAATCTTACAAATTCTTGAAGACATGGAACACTATATGCTCTTCATGCACCCTTAGCATCAATTCTCCTTTTTCAACATCTATCAATGTCCTGGCAGTAGCTAAGAAAGGTCTCCCTAGGATAATGGGAGTGTTGTCATCTTCCTCTATGTCTAGGATGACGAAGTCAGCTGGGAGAAAAAATTTGTCCACCTTTACCAATACATTCTCCACAACACCAAGTGCTTGCTGAATGGATTTGTCCGCCATTTGAAGGGATATTTTTGTGGGTCTCAATTCATGAATATGAAGCTTCTTCATCAGGAATAGAGGCATTAAGTTGATGCTTGCACCAAGATCACAAAATGCTTTCTCGATTGTCATGTTGCCTATGGTGCAGGGGATATGAAAGCTCCCTGGGTCTTTCCTCTTCCTTGGTAATCCTTTCTGGATGATGGCACTACACTCCGTGGTCATTACAACCATTTGTCCCTCCTTCAAAGATCTTTTCTTTGTTAACGATTCCTTCATGAACTTTGCATACAATGGCATTTGTTCAAGTGCTTCTATGAAGGGGATGTTGATGTGCAGTGTCTTGAATATCTCCAGGAATTTGGAGTATTGCTTCTCTTTGTTCTCTTCCTTGAATCTTTGAGGATATGGTAGCATTGGTTGATATACTCTCACCGCCTCTTTCTTAGTTGACTTATCACTTTGTGTAGAGGTTTCTTGCTCCTGCTTTTGCTCCTTCACCTCTTCTTTTAAGCCTTCTTTGTTGTGCTCTTCCTGAGTGATGGCTTCTGTCTCCACCTTCTTACCACTTCTCATGGTGATTGCTTTACACTCCTCCCATTTTATGGCTTTTCATGTGTCCCTTAGGTTGTCTTCAGTGGTACTAGGGAGTGCTCGCTTCTCACCTATCTCTGTGATATGTTTAGCCATTTGTCCCATTTGTCTTTCAAGATTTTTCATAGATACATCTTGGTTTTTGAGTGTCAGGGCTTGATCTTGTCTTGCCATCTCTTGAGTCTTGATGAGTTTCTCCATTAACATCTCTAAGTTAGAGATCCTCTGAGAGTCTGGATGCGGTTGTATGGTAGGTGATGGTTGCTGGTGGAGGTTGTTTGGAGCATTGAGGTGGTTATTTTGTGAGTTGAATGGAAGTGTGGAAAAGTTATTTTGGTGAGTTTGTGAGTTGTTATGAGGTGGATGATATGTGTTTTGTGAGTTTTTGTATTGGTTAGTGTTACTGGGTGAATGATTTTGGTTGTTTGTGTTGCGGGAGTTGTTGGAATTGTGGTTTCTCTGCCATGAATTTTGATTGTCACCCCATCTCAGGTTGGGGTGATTTCTCCAAGATGAGTTGTATATGTCACCATGGAAATCATTTTGAGAAGGATTTGAGGTATTATGCATATATTGAACCTGTTCTTGTTGCTGCTCAACATTGCTCGCTTCATTTTGACCCCATTCAATTGAAGGTTGATTTGTTGTGCTCACTGAAGCTAGTTGGAGGCCATCTATTCTCTTAGCCATCATTTCCATTTGTTGCTGGATTTGTTGGTGCATCAACTTGTTTTGTGCCAAGATCGTGTCCACTCCTTCTAATTCCAACACTCCCTTCTTTTGAATGGGTTGGCATTGCCTCTGATGAGCATAGAAGTATTGGTTATTTGTCACCATGTCTATGAGATTCTGAGCTTCCTCGGCTGTCTTCATCAATTGTAGCGAGCCTCCTGCAGAGTAATCCAAGGACTCTTAAGATTTTAGAGTCAACCCCTCATAGAAATTTTGAAGCTTATCCCATTCACTGAACATCTCAGGTGGACATTTCCTAATCAGAGCTTTGTATCTTTCCCATGCCTCATACAATGATTCCCCATCCATTTGAATGAATGTTTGCACCTCCGTCTTCAACCTGATGATCCTCTGAGGTGGATAGAACTTAGATAGGAATTTATTCACCAGATCATCCCAAGTGTTGATACTTTCTTTGGGGAATGTCTCCAGCCATTGAGATGCCTTGTCCCTAAAAAAAAATGGGAACAACAGCAGCTTGTAGATATCTGGATGTACACCATTTGTCTTGACTGTTTCACATATTCTCAAGAAGACAGATAGGTGTTGATTTGGATCCTCAAGGGGACCTCCTTCATAGGAACAATTATTTTGCACGAGAGTGATGAGCTGAGGCTTCAATTCAAAGTTGTTTGCATGAACATTGGGAGTGAGTATACTGCTCCCACAGTGTCTTGGATTTGAGAAAGTGTAAGAAGCTAGAACTCTTCTTTGAGGTGGGTCGTTATTGTTGGCAACTCCCTCAGGAGGGTTATGCAAGTTGCCCTCCATGACTTGGTCTTCTCCTTCTGAATCCTCCTCACCAATTACCCCTTTTCCTGTTGCTTCTCTTCTTAACCTTCGGAGGGTTCTCTCATCTTCAGGATCAAATCTCCTTGCCTCTGACATACACAAACACACGCAAACCAACAACACAAATGAAATGCTCTATTGCTAGAGTGAAGTTAAAGTTAGCAAAACAAAATATCAAACAGTTAGTGGGCTTTAACAAAGAAAAGAAAAATGCTTAATCTAAACTTCCATTCACTTAATCATTGTCAATCTTTTCCAATCCCCGGCAACGGTGCCAAAAACTTGATACGCGAAAATTTAATATTAACGTGCAACTGGCAAGTATACCGGGTCGTATCAAGTAATAAAACTCACTAAGAGTGAGGTCGATCCCACGGAGATTGGTAGATTAATCAACTCTATTTATACTATTCCTAAAACTCCTTGAAATTCTCCTTTGGGGTTAACAATTTGGGCCTTGCTCTTGTTGTTGATTTTGCTTCATGAAAGAATTATTGTCAAACAGAGAAAACAGGGCTCATTCTTATTGCTTAAACCCAATGGCCTGGCATTACTGGCAAACACGCCAGCCTTGGTGCACGTTGGCAACGTGCATGGCAATTTTCTGGGAGTGGGACATGGTGCTTGGGCGTTATTGCCCAAGTTGTTGTCAAACACTTGGCTTGTTCTTCATTCTTACTTCACTTTTTATGCTTGATGTTGCCTGAACTTTTAGCTTCAATCCTTTGCTTCAATATGAACTATTATATATCATTGGAAAGCTCGGAATGTCTTCTTTCCAATTCACTTGGGATCATCTCATTTGGATCTTCCTAGCTCAAGTTATGCTCCATTGAAGAGGGTATGGTCAAGCTGCCAAATTTTCTGGAGTTGTTGGTGGAGTTGTTGCCAAACACGCCAGCTCCAACGCCAAAGACTCCCTTAGCCCAATTTTGCATGGGCGTTGTTGCTGGAGTTGCCAAGGAACACGCCAGTTTATTATTTCCCTGGCAACGTGTTCGAGCATCCTCTTTGGCTCATTCATTCCTCCTTAACTCTCAACTTCATTTTCTTGTTTTTGGGGCCTAAAGATGACTCTGATTTGAACTTCTATTTCATGCTTCACTATAGACTATTATATATCATTGGAAATCTCTGGATGTCAGCTTTCCAACGTAACTGGAAGCACTCAAATTGGATCTCTGTAACTCAAGTTATACATCCTTGAAGAAGGTGATGTCAGGCTGTCTTGGTTGGAGTTGTTGGTGAAGTTGTTGGCAAACACGCCACTGAAAACGTGCTCGATCCTCCCCTGGCCCAAGTTCTTAGCCTTGGCGTTGTTGCTGGCATTGTTGATGAACACGCCACTTCAACTTCAAGGCAACAACGCCTTCGAGCTCTCGTTGGCTCAATTTCTTGGCCTTGCGTTGCCAAGGAACACGCACATTCAACTTCAAGTTGGCAACGCCCAAGATCATTTTCCATGGCTACCTTATAGTGGCCAGCGTTGTTACTAGCGTTTTTTCCACACACGCCAGTTCATCCCTCACTGGGCAACGCTCTCGAGCCTTCTTGGCTTGGCACTTCTTGGCCTGGCGTTGTTGTGGGCATTGCCAGGGAACACGCCAGTTCATTCCCTGCCTGGCAACGCTCTCGATCCTCACTTTGTGGCTCTGTTTCAGGCTTCCTTTCTTGCTCTGTTTCAAGCTTCATTATCTTCTTTCTTCATCACCTAACATGAACCAAAGAATCTTCCTCAAAGTTTTGTCATCTTATACAATAAATTTCAAGAACATCATTCATATCAACTTGTTTATAAACTTCTTAAATCATTTGCATGAATTATGCCAAATTTCACCTAGTTCTTGGTTCATGAATGCATGTAGAGAAAACTCACAAAATTGCTTGTTTATTCTAGTAATAATAAATGAAATTAAGCTAAAACCAACTAAACTAACTAGTTAAAATTGTAAATATGCGAATGCATCATTTGTCTACAAACGGAAGATTATCATCAGCACGCTAAGAACAAACCCAGTCACTAATCAGTATGGCATAGTAGAATGTCACGAGACTCAGAAATTCCTGAGTACAATAAAGCTTTTTCCTATTGCACCACATCAACTACATAAATCAAACAATATCTTTGTATCTTACCAGAAACCATATCCACAAACACTGAAACACACCATCTAAATCCAAGCTCTTCTTGCTAATTTTGTCTACAAGTTAGAACCGCCCATTTTTAAATATTTTCCTACCAAACATCCAATATAATCTTCTTAATCTAACATTCACTATCTTGTTCTCCCAAGACCAGACCACCCAAGACTTTCTTATATTATCATTATTAATTGATAAGTCACATAAAAGTAGATAGTCATGTCTTTTTTACAGTAAATGATACATCAAATTTGTCTACAATCCACACTGATTCCTAATATTATCTTGTCTACTGTGTCAATGTGTCACAGTAACATACTAGCACTGAGCCAACTATAAACACAAATCAAACTAATCTAGTACATATTAGACAGCATGGTAAGGTAGGAATAATCATCATAAAATATTTGAACCAGTGACTACAACCGAGTTCTTAAAACAACTGAAACATTAAGATAACGACTACAATCAAATGCTAAAACATTGGCGCACTAAAAAAATACCATAAAGCAGAAATCTCCTATTCTATTGTCACAGGATAAAACCCAATAATAATAAATATTGCCACAAATTAGAAATAACCGTTTAATAATGTGCATATCCAAAAGCAAAATATTAGAGAAATGGGGAGAATTTTAGGTTTTTCTCTTGATATACAATTTTACCTTAGAGGTTGAGGAGGAGAGCCTTGATCCGCCGGGAATTTGTTTGGGGACATCATCGTTTATGAAATCCAATAGACGCAGAGAAAAATGACGATCGAAGGGAGAAATGAAGAGTGAAGAGTGTGACGGAGAGTAGAGGAGAACAGCGTGTGCGATGGAGAAGAAAGGAGAAGAGAGTTAATTGGGAGTTAGGGTTTTTAACCTAAAATTAGGGACCAAATTGAGTCCAAAATGTTTACTGCGCCACGTCAGCTAGCCGTTGCGCTGCTAACGTGTCACCAACGACGCCAGGTCAGCTTTCCGGTTGCGCCAGCTGGATGAAATTCACCGGAAGGACCACTATGAGTATCGGAGATCAACTTCAGGGACGATCTCGACAAATTTTTAAGTTCAGGGATTACTTTGAGCCTCGAGGGTAACTTCAGGGACTATTTTGATGCTTACCTCGCAAAAAGTATGTACTATGGTATAGGTATGCTATGTGAGTACTTTCAAGACTAATATAAAAATGTATAGACTTAAGGATGATTCCTGGTTTAATCCTATACTAATAGAAAATTTCTTTGTCACACCACCTTAAATCTTCACACTAATTATTGTTCTATCATACACATCTTTAATTTCACGAATATATACCACTCTTATTAAAATAAAACCAATATGATAAAGCACCAGGCACTTGGTAAATGCTATATATTCATCTCGTGGTGTGAAAAATAATACAAGAATTTTATAAAAATGGGAAAATAAAAGCTATCTTGTTAGTAATAGATCAGATAGCGAAAAAATCGAAGGGCCTTATTCAATCATACAGAAACAGACTTGAACGGCACAGAACATCACAATCGTTCATACCCTCACAAAGATCCAACCGAATATGTTTTGTCTCCATTCTATAGAACACTACATGGGAAAATATTCAATCTTCAACCATGAAGATTTTGTAGCGTTAGAGATGCAAAAAAAAATATATATAATTACTCTACTGACAGAATTTAATACAGAAACCGGCACAGAACATCACAATCGTTCATACCCTCACAAAGATCCAACCGAATATGTTTTGTCTCCATTCTATAGAACACTACATGGGAAAATATTCAATCTTCAACCATGAAGATTTTGTAGCGTTAGAGATGTTAGAGATG
>NC_029786.2:101134847-101137811 GCF_000816755.2 Arachis ipaensis | reverse complement strand
AATGATTAAATTTATTTTTAAAAAATTAATTATTCATTTTTTAAATTGATCATTGAAAAATTTTTTAATTAAATTTTTGGTTTTTGAAAGATATTTTAATCAAATTCATCCTTCAAAAATTTTAAGTTGCTCACATTAGTCTTTTTATTGTTCATTATGGCATTAGAATTTGTTGATATAACACATTAAGTGATATCACACCACACATTTAATAGTCTTAATTAATTATTAACATGATAAATTTATAAAATTAGATCAAATCAATTTTAAATTGAGAGAGATTTCAATGCCTTAAGGTTCTCTTTAATTTAGGATTGATTTAATTTAATTGCATAAATTTATCATGTTAGTAACAAATTAAAACTATTAGATAAGTATTTTGGTAAGTGTAATATCATTTAATATGTCACGTCAACAAATTTTAATATCATTAATAATAAAAATGACATAAAAATTAATGTAACTAACTTAAAAAATGAATTTAATTAAAATAATCGTTCGAAGACTAATTTAAAAAAATAATTTTTTAAGATTAATTTNTTTACCACTTCTATCTTAAACAATTCCTGAAACTGAACCACTGAACCAAGTGTAAGCCACTACTCTTTCTTTGCAAGCTTCAGCAGATTTGAACCCTGCCTCATTATAATAATCATTACAAAATAAATGTAAAAGGAAGCGTTGCCATTGGCTGATCAAGTGGACAAGGCCATAAACTACATAAAGACTTTAGAGGAGAAGGTGAAGATGGCTGAGGAGAAGAGAGAGAGGTCATTGGGAATGGGAATCCAAAGAAAAAGAACACGTGGTAGTTGCAGCGGTGTTGATTGACATGTGGATTAGATACTCGGTTCATATTTTATGAAATCATTCGTATTCTAAATGAAGAGAACATTGATGTCAAGAGTGTCAAGAACAACTCGTGCGCTTCGAAGTAAGATCACCGATGATGTTGGAGAGTTGATTGGTGGAGAGGATATGATCGAATTTGGCGACGAGGAAGATGGCGGTAGAGTTGGCGTCGAGACTGAAGACTATGTCGGACTTGACGTACTCGATTTTTGTTAGTGGCGAGTTCTTGAGATCGTCTTGGGTGAGGGCAGAGACGGTGAGAGAGAGGGGTTTATGTATGTGGTTGTTGGAGGTGGGTAGGTTAATGTGAAAAAGAAAAAAAAAATTTTTATAGTTTATTATTATTTATTTGATTCAGTAATTTTTTTGAGAGTAATGTATTTTTTGACATTAACGTTTTTATCCTATTTAAGTATTTAACGTTTTAAAATTGTTTTAATTTTGTCTCATGTCAATTCTGTTAATAGACCACTTACGACAAGACAAAATTGAGATGATTATGAAATATTAAAAACTTAAATAAGACGATTTAAACGTTAGAGACTTTTTTAAGACTTATCTCAAATGTTAAAGGATAAAAATAATACTTTACTCTATCACATTTATAATGTTTAGTATTATAATTATAATTATAATAAAAGAATTGAAAACCATTGAAAGTAAGTTAATTGGGAAAGCGTTAATCTCTATAATTTTGGGATGCAGCGCGTATGAACAAAAATTTATTAGCTATGCAATAAAGTGAATAAACTATATATATTATTTGTAGTGGAATTTAATTAAAGAAGATAAAAATTGTAATTTTAGACTGTTTTGGATTACTATTCTTCTATTATTTTTCAAACATTTTTGAAAATGATAAATAAAAAAATAATTACCATTATTTTGGTCCTCAAAGAATTTTAAATTGGACACTTTAGTTCCTAACTAAAATTAATTACTCGATTGGTCCCTAACAATTAACTCTGTCAGTTATTTAGGTCTTTTATTCTGTTAATTCTAACGGAGGACAAAATAGTCCCTAACAACTCTAACAGGGGACAAAATGGTCTCTGATCTCCTCGGTTCGGAAACGACACTGTTCTCTCCCAATTTCCATCATATCTCACATAACACTAACAGTCTAACACTGTAACATCAAACTATACAATGCACACTCTATAAATTTAATGTTCACAAGAAAAAAAAAAAAGAACAGTGTCGTTTTCGAATAAAGGGGTCAGGGATTATTTTGTCCCTTGTTAGAGTTGTCAGGGATCATTTTGTCCCATGTTAGCGTTTTCAGGGACCATTTTGTCTTCCGTTAGAGTTGACGGAGCTAAGGACCTAAATGACTGACAGAGTTAATTGTTAGGGACCAATCGACTAATTAATTTTAGTTGAGGACTAAAGTGTCCAGTTTAAAATTTTTTGAGGACCAAAATAGGTATATACTCAAAAAAAAAAGATAGTGTCTTGCAAACGTAATGATCAAAGACATATATTATACTTCTTTAATTTCATAATCGATATATTTTTATGGCATATTGGTTATTCCACTCGTTGTTATGATCAATTTTCTTCAAATCTTATTTTCTCTGTCATTGTAACATTAGTTAATTTTTTATTATTAATTCTTATCAGCTTATATAGTTAACATTATTTATATTAATTATTTACTCATTTCTTAACTAACACGCATCCCATTTGATAAGGTAGTGTTTTAAATTTATATTTAATTACACAAGTGTATAATGCATGCTTCTCATTGTTTCTTAAATATATAACACATCTTGCTTTGATTAAGTTTTTAGATGCAGAACTTTTGAAGTACGTATTTATTTCTCTTATTTTCTCTTCATATTTTTTACTCAATTTATTGATTATTATTTTATATTTATTTTTCAATTTTAACTGTTAATACAAGAAATTTGTATTGTATATGACTTAATTATTTTTTCTACTTATAGCATGTTTTATTCCATATTTTTATCTTTATTCTAAAACTTATCGTATATATTACAAAGACAACAATATTAGTATAGTCATGTATGTTTTGCATTAAATCACTTTGAACTTATATATATAATATTCATGTAAGTATACAAAGATAATTTTGATTTTTGGTGTACC
>NC_029786.2:101131121-101134641 GCF_000816755.2 Arachis ipaensis | reverse complement strand
ACTCTTTTTCAATATTACAAGGATAATTAAGATTTCAGATCATTACTCAATGTGTATTGCATATTGTCAATCAAACTTTGTTATTAATCATTATTAGACATAACCATAATTTACATTAAGTGTCTCATTGATGCAAATAATTCTTCCATTCAAATAATATACTTTTTATTACAATTGATAAACCATTTTTTTTAATAAGTCATTATTGGTTTTATGTTCCTATGCCTATCATTTAGGTTTTATGTTTTGCAATCTGCTTATGCAAATTATTAATGAATTATGGTACTGGTTCATGCCCATGCGAAACATATGGTTTCTTCCTAGACTACTTTAGTTGGTGTATTTAAATGGGTGTTTTTTTTAGTGGTGGTAGGTCTTTAAGTTTATTGAAATGGAGCTTTTTTATATATAAATAAAAAATTTATATTTATTCATTTATTTAGTTTTTTATTTTTATATTGTAACATAATATGTGAGAGTCTAAAAATAAAATTAAATTTAAAATAAAATATAAAAGTTGTTAGGAAGCTTCTAGTCTTGTACAGGCAGTACAGTTAATGAGTTTGTTATAATTTGTTAGAGAATTAGTTGAGAATTAATTATTTATCTCCTTCCTTTATACAGATATATAAAGTGTATATCTATAGTGTAGAATTATGATGTTTCATTTATTCAATATACAGAGAATATTCATCATCTAAATTTTTCTCTGGCATCTTCAAATCTTCTTCACTGTCCTCTTCAATTTCAATCTGCTGAAGCTTTATCATCAGCATTAGCTTTCACTTCTCTTCTCTTCTTTTGACAGCTTGCTGCATTATTGCACTGTTTGCTGCATCACACTGGTACCATTTTACATGGTATATATCAGAGCTTGCGATCTTTCAATGGCATCTGATGATACGAATACAAATACCAACTCTGCTCATTCTGCTGTGGATTTTGAATGATTCACTACCTCCATGGCCCAATTCTCCCAATTCCAAGCTCAATTTTTCAGATCTGGTTCTTTCCCATTTCAGACAATCAGCCCATATTTTCTTCATCCTGAAAAAAGTCCTGGCACTTCATTGATACCTCTTCAACTTATACCTCAAAATTATTATCAATGGTCACACAATATGTGGCGTGCTCTCAAATCTAAGAATAAGGTGAAATTTTTAGATGGATCAATTGTGAAACCTGCAGAGCATGAAGCTACCTTCGAAGCTTAGGATCGGTGCAATAGCTTTCTTCTTTCTTGGATTAATCTCTCTCTCAGTCCAGAAATTGCTAAGAGCGTGATGTGGATCACTTCTGCTTCAGATTTGTGGAACGATCTGAAAATTCACTACTCGCATGGAGATGTGTTTAGAGTTGGTGAGTTGAAGGAGGAGTTCTATGCTATTCGCCAAGGTGACTCCACTGTCACTACTTATTTCCCAAATTTGCTGCAAATACAGAAATGAGTTATGCTACGTGTACACTGAAATTAGCCACCAAAGTCAGCAACCAATATAAAATACATATTGGAATACAAATATACATTGAAAATAAATTAAACCACACATGTATTTATACATAAATACATTGGTGGCTGATTTTAGTAGCTGATTTTAGTGTACAAATAGCATTTTTGTACAGAAAAATGTTTCCTCTAATGCTACATTTTTTTCTTCTGAATTGAACCACACCCCAGCCACTTGATTGGATTCAAAACAATAAAAAGAGGAGAAGACTTGTATGAGAAAAATGCTTGTATGTGGAGAACAAACTACTCATCAATACCATAGAGGGGGTGCAAAATACACCCAAAATACACCATATTAAAACAAGCATAAACTATAGAATGCAAATAGAACTATAAAACCATCATAAAAAAAACAAAAATCAGATTCATGAATCATCATTGAATAGAAACTAAAACAATTCAACTAAAAGAATAAAACAATTCACCCTCAATGAGATGAAAAGTCATAAACTGTAAATACACCCAAACTTTCCTAAAATACACTCAAATATTCCTGATTTACACCCGAACGTCTAATATAAAATGCAGAAAATTCATCAGAACTAGTACATTAGATTCAATTCAAACAAGAAACAATGAATAACAAATTTCACAGGCAAAGTCCACGTATTATTCAGCTACACAATCATAAACTACTAACTGAATTTAAATTCAGATTTAATTATTAACTGGAATTAAACTATACACCTCAGAAACTTCATTGGATTCAAATTCAAAATCCACTTTGCTCTGGTTCAACTGACAATTTGAAGTTGAATCATCCATTATCTTCAAAACGATTTCAGAACTTGATTTCAGAAACAATGAAAAACGAGAAAATCGAAGAAAGAGAACAGAAAGAGAAACTTACGTAAACGGCGAAGGAGAAGACAGAAAAAAACGCACGAAAGAGATCGAAGAGAGAATGCAAGAAAACGCAGAAGAAATTCGAAAAAGGAAACAAAATCCTTTTGAAAAAGGAAGTTATATATTCGCATTTTGATTGATTGAAAAATCTGTTACGAAGATGCGTGAAACATATGTGCCATAACTTAAGAAGCGCATTTTATGGATAAGGGATATTGAGAACTTGTAAGAATTGTATAATAAAAAGGCTTGTATGTGAAGATTAATTGATATTTTTATGGTATTTTATGATAACTTAAATAAGCTATTAAATCATTAAGGTAACTATTTATTTTTTTGCATCGCACCGATACATTGACTAGTTTATCTAGAAGAAGCTTAATATTGGGTCTCTAAATACCTGCAGGATTATAGAAAATTGGGTTGTGCATGTATATATTGAGGTTTAATTTGTTATGTTTTATAGTGTTAGTGTCTTGCAAATGTAACGATTAAAGACAGTATATTACACTTTTTTTCATGATCGATATATTTTTACGGCATATTGATAACTCCACTCTTTGTTATGATCAATTTTCTTTAAATCTTAATTTCTTTGTCATTGTAACATTAGTTAAATTTTTATTATTTATTCTTATCAGCTTAATAGTTAACATGATTTATATTGATTATTTACTCATTTATTAATCTAACACGCATCCAATTTGATAAGGTAGTATTTTTAAACTTAAATTATATTTAATTACACAAATGTATAATATATGCAGGCATGCTTCATTGTTTCTTAATAAATAAGACATCCTGCTTTGATTAATTAAGTTTCTAGATGCAGAACTTTTGAAGCACGCATCTATTTCTCTTATTTTCTCTTTATCTTTTTTACTCAATTTATTCATTATTATTTTTAACTGTTAATACAAGAAATTTGTATTTTATACGAGTTAATTATTTTTTTCTACTTATAGCATGTTTTATTTCATATTTTTATTTTTATTCTAAAATAAATACACGCATCTATATTTTCTCTTTATCTTTTTTACTCAATTTATTCATTATTATTTTTAACTGTTAATACAAGAAATTTGTATTTTATACGAGATACGAGTTTTTTTCTACTTATAGCATGTTTTATTTCATATTTTTATTTTTATTCTAAAATAAATA
>NC_029786.2:101119585-101128871 GCF_000816755.2 Arachis ipaensis | reverse complement strand
TGGATTAAATCAGTTTTAACTTATATTCATGTAAGTATACAAAGAAAATTTTGATTTTTGGTGTACATAATAATATGGTTGTTTTTTAAATGACATGTATTTTTAAATTTTTGCTCTTTCAATATTACAAGGATAATTAAGATTTCAAATCATCACTCAATGTGTATTGCATATTATGATTTCGCTATGTAGACGACGGGAGATGTGAACAACATAAATAATGGGTTATATTATAGATCTATTGAACATAAAAAAATTAAAAAGTATTATTTATCTTTACTCTTAATTACATTTTTTTCTTTTTCATTATCCTATTTACATTACAGTTACTCCACTCCCCCCTCCCCGATCACGCCGTTAACGTCGCCAGCAAAGCTGGACCTTAGTTCCACAATAAAAAGAAACATCCATATACAATAAAAAGCAATATTCATCGAATTTTGAAAGAAATATCACTACAACAATATAGATTATTTTTAGGATTATATGTGTAAAAAAAGAATTAAAATTTATTAAAAAAAATAAATTTTGACATTATTTTAATTATAAAAATATGTTAATAAAAGTTTTGCCAAAAATAGTATTTTTAACATATAAGTAATTGTGAAAAAAGTTTAAATCTTATTTTGATAAATATTGGCTGTCAAAAATAATTTGTTAGAAAAATTTGAGAATATATTTTCTGTGATACTTATAAACCGTCAAAAATACTATTTATTTTGAAATTTGTTGACTATAAAATATTCTCAACAAAAATTTTTAACAAGGAATGAGATGAGATATTGAAACTGAATAATAAATTGAGATTTTGAAGATAAAGAATGAGTAGTATGATCTCAAACTGAGAGCAGTGTGATGTCAAAATTGACAGAACCCGGAGAAGAAAAGAAATAGTGGAAAAAATTGAAAACAAATGAGTGTCAAAATTGAGAAGTAATTTTCTACAGTCAAATTATTCATCAAGAAAATATAGAGAAATTGACATTTATGATATTTGTCAAAAATATATATTAATTTTGACATTTAATTGTGGTGTTAAAAAACAAAGTATTAAAATAACTCTCTTTTCTTGTAGAGATATCCATATACAATAAAAACTAAACATCCATGTACAATACAAAGAAACATCCGTGAGGCTGTGCGACGTGATTGATGGAAGGTGAGGGCGTCCCGCATTGCGGAAGGAGAAAAAGAAGAAGACCAACGGCGGCGGAGGGACACGATAGACGACGATCGACGATGCGAGGGGTGTCGCGATCGTGTCATCAGCTCGACTTCTCCCTGCAGCAGCGACATGAAGCCCGACGATACAGCAGCAATGGTAGAGGGCAGTCCCTGCGACATGATGGAGGCACGACGAGGCTGGACTACCTGTAGCGACGGGTGGGATGGAGGCACGATGAGACTAGGCTGGCTGCGGCAGTTGGGGAGGCGCGACGAAACATGGATGTGTGCGGTAGTTGCGAACGCAGCTGCATGAGGGAGCTGGAACGCGTGCAGTGTTTCGCAAGAGTCCGACAGGGGGTTGTGGGGAGCATGAGTGGGGCGCGGTGCGAATGTAGGAGGAAGGATTTGTAGTTGTTGATAGAGAAGGGGAAAAACATGATTATAGGACAGGTATTATGGTGTTCTTATTATTCAAAATGTTTTTAATCACTGTTGATTATTCAAATTTTAATTTTTAAAAACATTTAAAATTAATAATTATTTGCTGGTGTTGTTTATGTTGTTTAGTGGGAGTGTTGTACAATTGGTAAACGTTTTTTTAACAAGTCATTATTGGTTCTATATTCCTATACCTATCATTTAGGTTTTATGTTTTGTAATTGATGAGGGGTGTTAGAAACTAGCAAATTTTTATGATTTGTAATTATTAATTAGTTATTATTAATATTTTTAATAGTATAAAATTACTTTTTTTTTTTTTTGCTAGTTAAGTGTTAATTTCGTAGATTTTTCCTTTGCAATTTGCTCATGCAAATTATTAATGAATTATGGTGCTGGTTCATGCCCATGCGCAAAACATATGGGTTTCTATTACTAGTCTACTTTAGTTGGTGGCAGGTCTTTTCTCAATTGACGTTGCTATTTTAAGTTTATATTATATTTGACTTATGAGATGATGGATTGAGTTAAAGTTCGGCTAACATGTATTTTAAAAATACATGATAAAATTATTGTTAATAAAAAAATTTAAACTTTTTAAATAAATATATTAAAAAAATAATTTTTTATATTTTTAATTATATTTTTAGAACGCGTAATAACTAAACTCTTATTATTAATATTGAAGCCCTATTATTATTCGTTAATGCTGAATAGAAAAGAAGTGTTAAATGACACAATAAATAAATTAAAAATTTTAATTCTTTATTTTTTTCTATTAAAATTTGTGATTGCTATACTCTTATATATTCTACTCGTTTAAGGACTCTAAAAAAACTAACCATGAATAAATTGAACAAAATTTTACATTCAAATAAATTATGGTGTTGCAAAATATCTCTAACAAAATACATTTGTACGGTCACGTACTCTCTTCTCCCCGTCATAAAATCCGCCAACATAATTGAACACACATCTATTTTAGTTGGTGGTAGGTCTTTTCTCAATTATTGATGCTATTTTAAGATGAATTTAGCTATTTTGTGTTTTTAGAACATATATTAAAATTATAAATTAAAAAATATTTATTATTTCAATATCTTCTCTTTCTCTTATTCATTTCTCGTTCTCCTTTTTTTTTTCTCTTCTTTTTTTACTTCTCTTTTATTCTTCTACATTTTCTCTTTCTTCTTATACATCTTCTTTATTTATTTATTTGATTATTTTTTGTGTATTTTTTAAAATCTTATGCTAAAGTAGAAGAAGAGAAAAAAAATTAAAAAAAATGCATAAAAAATCATAGAAATTCTTTGCACAAAACCAAAATATTTATCATGATAACATATAAATTTTTAAGGTAAACACAACTTTTAGAAGAGAAATAAAGAAAGAAAATACAAAAATTTACTGAAGAAGAATACAAAAATTTTACGACGACAAACGCATAAATAATTGTTTGAAGGTAAACACACAACTTTTTGAAAAGAAAACAAAAAAAATATAGAAATTTTTATTGATAATATACATAAATTATTTGATGATAAACATGTAAATAATTTGAAGGTAAACACAATTTTTTGAAAAAATATGATAAGAAAAGATAGAAACTTACTGAGAAAAACACAAAATAATTTTTAACAAAGCACAACTTTTTGGAGAGAGAAAGGAAGAAAATACAAAAATTTATTGATGATAAAAACTTTTTGAAGGTATTGAGGAAAAGGGAGTCACTCAGATAAAGACGCTTAAAACGTCTTTTTTTAAAGATGTTTTTCAGTAATTAAAATTTAACATATATAATCGATTAAATTATGTTATTTTTGTCGAAATTAGGCTAGACAAATCGATTTAATCGAAAAAATGGTGAATCAAATCTTGAACTGGTCTAAATTAATATTTTTTTTATAAAAATTATTACAATACATTTATTATAGAAAATGATTAAAATACTCTTATTATATATATTAATTTTAAAAATTCTAAATCCTAACCCTACGATAGAAAAATAAATGACTAAAATTTAGAATTCTCAAAATTAATATATATAATAAAAGTATTTTAGTTATTTTTTATAATAGGGTATTGTAGTCATTTTCTATAAAAAAAATAATATTAATTTAGACCAATTCAAGATTTGATTCACTATTTTTCGGTCAAATCAATTTGTTTAGTCTAATTTTGACAAAAATAACAAGATTTAATCGATTATATGTGTTAACTTTTAATTATTAAAAAACATCTTTATAAAAAGACGTTTTCAACGTCTTTATCTGAGTGGCCCTAAGGAAAATACAAAATTTTTACAATGATCTTTAAAACACTATTTTTTTTAAGTAAACACAATTTTTGAAATAGAAACATAGAAAAAATACAAAAAAATATTGAGAAAAATAAAAAATTTTATAACGATAAATACAAATATTCTAAAGATAAACAGAACTTTTTGAAGAGAAACAAAAGAAGAAAATATGAAAATTTACTAATGATAAACACAAAAATTTTGTGCTAATAAAGACAAAAATACAAAATAATTTATGTCTCATTCAACTAATTTTTTAATATTTTTCAACTAAATTTTTTATATTATTTTACTAAAATTTATGTTATTTTTTGTGTCATTTAGTTAAAAATATGTACAATCCAAAAAAATTTGTGTTATCAAATATACTTTTGTGATATTTAACTAAAATTCATGTTTTATACTTTTGTATTCCATTCCATTTTAACCAAAATGCGGAAAACTTGTTATAGTTTTCACATATGTGAAAAATGATCCTTTAAAACAAGAAGATTAGTATTGTAAAAAAGTAAAGTTATTATTTATTTACTATTATTTGTAGAAGTTGAAAATAAAATAACTTCTCAGAAATATCATTATAAAACTTCTGCAATTATATAGAAGATTAAAGTGTAAAATTACTGGTACGGTCTAAAATAAAAACTAAAAGAATCACACTACCTTTACCTTGCATATAACTCTCAAGTCTCAAACCAGGGCTATATATATAAGTTTCATAGAGATTAGCCACATACACATATGAGAACCAACGACGATAATCATGGAGTATCTAGCCCTACTTCTTATAGTTTCTTTTGTGTTCATAAGCATTATTATTCATCACATTCTCAAATCCAAAATAGCCATGAGAACACCTAAATCAACCAAATTCCCAGCAGGACCTAATATTGATGTTTTGATACCTAATGTTTTTTACACTGTAAATGAAATATGTGTATTTTTTTAAAATTTTACATATTTTATCAAACGAAATAAAACCAAATAAAATCGAATTTTATTTCGTTGACCATATAAATGAGATATAAAAAATCTTAATTCGTTTATACTCTATACGAAATAGGTAAAAAAATAAAAATTAATAAATATGCTACAAATTACTTATATTTATAAATAAAATATTTAAATTATTTATTTTAAAAAATTTCCTTATTCTACTCATTTAAGAACTCTCTAGAAAAACTAACAATGAATAAATTGAACAAAATTTTATATTCAAAAAATACATTATGGTGTTGCAAAATAATTGTACGGTCCCATACTCTCTTCTCCACACCCATCATAAAATCCGACGACATAATTGAACAGAACTATTTTAGTTGGTGGTAGGTGGTATTTTCTCAATTATTGATGTTATTTTAAGATTATATTTCACTTATTGATCGAAATAGTGGAGTGTTCAAATTAAAGTTACTAGCTAGCAACATTATTGTTAATATTAAAATCCTATAATTGGTAAATGTTAATCGAAAAGAAATAAATACTAATGAGTAATAACTCAAATGGCATAGTCTCTCCATACTCATTTAAGAGGTTGCGGGTTCGAGTCTCCTATCTTTGGTAAAAAAAAAAATCGAAAAGAAATAAATGTTACGTGACCAAATCAAATTTGTAACTAAATTTAAATAAATATTTTTAAAAACATGTTTTTTTATTTATCTTATATTTAGGTGCTCAATTTCCACCATTTTTTCCCCTTTTCCTTCATTTTCTTTTCTTTTCTTCTTTTTCTACTTCTCTTTCATTCTTCTATATCTTCTCTTTCTTCTATTTATTTGATTATCTTTTGTGTATTTTGAAAATTCGTATGCATAAGAAGAAGAGAAAAAGAAGAAAAATAAAATTGGTATTTTGAAAATTCGTATGATGATAAACATAGAAGTTCTTTTTAAGGTAAACACAATTTTTAGGAGAAAAACAAAGGGAAAAAAAAGGAAATATTTATTGAGAAAAAAAACACAGAAATTTTACAATAATAAACACATAAATAATTGTTTGAAGGTAAATATATAATTTTTTTATTGACAATATACATAAATTATGATAATAATCACATAAGTATTTTAAAGGTAAACCCAACTTTTTGAATAAAATATGAGAAAAAAAAACACAAAAGCTTAATTATTGAGAAAAACACAATTTTGTTTTTTAAAAAAAGCATAACTTTTTGAAGAGAGAAAAGGAAGAAAACATAAAATTTATTGACGATAAATATAGAAACTTTTTGAAGGTATAGAGAAAAATACAAAAGTTTTATAACAATCTTTATGGTGAACACACAATATTTTTAAGAGAAACAAAAGAAGAAAACGCAAGTTTATTGAGGATAAATAGAGAAATTTTATGATGATAAATACTAATTTTTTTTAAGTAAACACAATTTTTTGAAATAGAAACATAGAAAGAAAATACAAAAAATTATTGAGGAAAAATTAAAAAATTTTAGAGTAATATTTTGTGTTATTAGTGATAGATGATGGCTATTATTATGTGAAATTTAAGTATTGTAAACCTTAATATTTTGTATTACTAGTCATTATATATAAGACTATAAATTAATATTTTATATTTAAAATGCATAAGACTTTAGACTAATGCATAATCTTGTGTTATTTGTATTGATTTAAATATTTGGTATTATTAGGCAATATTAGTATTGATTATGGTGATGCTTTAATTTTAGAGAAGAGTTGGTTCTTATTATATTTTTCTAAGTGAATTTTACCATGTCAAATAATAGTTGGAGTCTTGAAAATTTGGATATTTTTACATGCTAACTTACAAGAAGGTGTCAAGGTAATATAATGTTAATGGCCCGATTTTCACCCGGTATAATCGTGGCCCAAAAGTGTATAAGTTTCATCGGGTCTAGGGTCGGATTCGGGTCTAACAAATAGGCCCGGTATATATTTCGGGTCGGGTCTGTGTCACATCAAACCTGGTTTCACTCGACCCATGCACACCCCTAAATATTACAAATTCAAAAGTAATTAAAACATCATTTTACCACTTTACTAATATTATCACTTTAAAGGATTTTTTTTATTTATTAATGCTTAATCGAAAAAACTCTTATTCTTTTTTCTTCCTTCTGTTTTTTTTCTCTTATTTTTCTACTTCTCTTTCATTCTTCTATATTTTCTCTTTCTTCTTATACAACTTCTTTATTTATTTATTTGATTATTTTTTTGTGTATTTTTTAAAATCTTATGCTGAAGTAGAAGAGAAAAAAATTTAAAAAAAATGCATAAAAAACCATAGAAATTCTTTGCACAAAAGCAAATATTTACCATGATAATATATAAATTTTTTAGGAGAAAAACAAAGAAAGAAAATACAAAAATTTGTTGAAGAAGAATACAAAAATTTTATGACGACAAACGCATAAATAATTGTTTGAAGGTAAACACAAACTTTTTGAAAAGAAAACAAAGAAAAAATACAGAAATTTATTGATAATATACATAAATTGTGTTATGATAAACATGTAAATAATTTGAAGGTAAACACATTTTTTTGAAAAAATATGATAAAAAAAAGATAGAAACTTACTGAGAAAAACAAAATAATTTTTAAACAAAGCACAACTTTTTGGAGAGAGAAAAAGGAAGAAAACAAAAAAATTTATTGATGATAAAAACTTTTTGAAGGTATTGAGGAAAATACAAAAATTTTACATAGATATTTACGGTAAACACATAATTTTTTTAAGAGAAATAAGAGAAGAAAATACAAAAGTTAATTGAGGATACATACAAAAAATTTGGAATGATAAACACTATTTTTTTTAAGTAAACACAATTTTTGAAATAGAAACATAGAAAAAATACAAAAAATTATCGAGAAAAAATAAAAATTTTTATAACGATAAATACAAATATTCTAAAGATAAACAGAACTTTTTGAAGAAAAACAAAAGAAGAAAATATAAAAATTTACTGATGATAAACATATAAATTTTGTGCTAATAAAGATAAAAATACAAAATAATTTATGTCTCATTCAACCAATTTTTTTTATATTTTTCAACTAAATTTTTTATATTTTTTTTACTAAAATTTATATATATATATATATATAAGTTCCATAGAGATTAGCCACATGCACATATGAGAACCAATGACGATAATCATGGAGTATCTAGCACTACTTCTTATAGTTTCTTTTGTGTTCATTAGCATTATTATTCATCACATTCTCAAATCCAAATTAGCCATGGGAACACCTAAATCAACCAAATTCTCTATAATCTTAGTTACAGGATGATTGTATATTTACATTAATGCCAAACCCTAAAACTAAATCTTAAATTAGTATCGAATTTGCTTAAATTTTTTTACTAAAAAGAATAGACATTAAATGTAAACGAAAAACAGAAGTGTTTATTAATAATATGTGTCTTATTTTTAGTTTTTTATTTCTATAATAATAAAAATTAGAAACTATTTAATTACATTTAAGCTGCAAACTCTTTGAATTTGAATTTCGATTATAAATCATTTAAATTTAAGTGGGACTAAACACTCGTCCATTCAAGGTTGAAGTGCCATTTTTGAAAATAAAATGTGTAACTTAATGGGGAAAAAAGAGAGAGTAAAATATGTAATAGAGATAGATAATTTTGAAGACCACTCATTACATGGTTTTATGATGTGGGGTGGATATAGTTGGAAGAGAAGAAGAAAGAAAGAAAGAGAAGAGAATTATAGTTGTCATCTTTCTTTCGAGTACTTTGATGTGACTCCTAAAGGAAGAAGGTATGGATTGGAACTTTGTGGTTTTCTTTTTTGAGAGACTTTATTCAAATGTGGAAGAGTTAATAATAGAGACAGAGAGATCTCATAAAGAGATTTGGTTCCATGAATTGATTAGACATCTAACAATATACTAACATGCACTCATTGAGTTGTTTTCCCAATCCAATTTCTTTCACTTTATATTCTAAGAACCAATCACTTTAAGCTAAGGTGGGGTTATTGGAACATTTTGTAATCAAAGTTGCCTAAAATGACTTGTGAATATGGTAAGCATAATTAGTATCATACTATATTATATGTATCTTTGTGTGTATATAAGACACGAAATTGAATCAAAACATCATTGTCCTTTTTGACAAACAATCTAGCTAATTAAAAACTAAATTGGGTTGATCTAGTGATTAGTTCATTAGTCTGTTTAAATAAGAATCGAGGATTTGAATTTCGTCTGAACATATAGTAATTCATCATTGACCAACAACAAACCCTTAAATAGAATTTCGATCTGTAACGAATTGGCCTGTCAAACTAAAAGATATCGCTTATTAAAGATTTCAAATATTTTATTTATGAATATATTTTTGTTGATATAGCATATCTTATTAATCTCTATAACAAATCAAAATCA
>NC_029786.2:101116653-101119433 GCF_000816755.2 Arachis ipaensis | reverse complement strand
AGGTAATAAACTCAACTTTTTAAATAAAATATGAGAAAAAAACACAAGAACTTAATTATTGAGAAAAACACAATTTTTTTAAAAAAGCATAAATTTTTGAAGAGAGAAAAGGAAGAAAACACAAAAATTTATTGATGATAAATATAGAAACTTTTTGAAGGTATAGAGAAAAATACAAAAATTTTATAACAATCTTTATGGTGAACACACAATATTTTTAAGAGAAACAAAACAAGAAAACACAAGTTTATTGAGGATAAATAGAGAAATTTTATGATGATAAATACTAATTTTTTTTAAGTAAACACAATTTTTTGAAATAGAAACATAGAAAGAAAATACAAAAAATTATTGAGGAAAAAGTAAAAAATTTTATAATCATAAATAAAAAAACGTTTTACATATAAATGGAACTTTTTGAAGACGAACAACAGAAAAAAATATAAAAGTTTATTGACGATAAACACGAAATTTTCGTACTAATAAAGACAAAAAAATAAAATAGCTTGTGTCTTATTCGAATAATTTTTTTATATTTTTCAACTAAAATTTTTATATTTTTTATTAAAAATACCTTTTGCGTTATTTAACTAAATTTCATGGTTTATTCTTTTGTACCATTCAATTTAACTAAAATGCTGAAAATATGTTATAATTTTCGCATATTTAGGTAATCCGAATTTCAAATCATATATATGTGAAAAAAATGTCCTTTAAAACAAGAATATTAATACAGTGAAAAAAATAAAAGGTTATTATTTTTTTTTATTTATTATTATTTATAGAAGTTGAAAAAATAATAACTTCTCAGAAATATCATTATAAAACGTCTGTAATGATATAGATGATTAAAATGTAAAATTAATGGTACGGTTTAAAAAAATTAAAACAATCACACTACCCTTGCATATAACACTCTCAACTAGTATTAGGGCTATATGTATATATAAGTTCCATAGAAACTAGCCACATACACATATGAGAACCAATGATGATCATGGAGTATTTAGCACTACTTCCTATAGTTTCTTTTGTGTTCATAAGCATTATTATCCATCAAATTCTCAAATCCAAATTAGCCATAAGAACACCTAAATCAACCAAATTCCCACCCGGACCTAAACCTTTACCAATCATAGGAAACATCTTAGAACTTGGTACCCAACCTCACCAATCACTTGCTAAGCTTTCTCAAACATATGGACCCATAATGACACTTAAGCTTGGTACCATAACCACCATAGTTATCTCATCTCCTATGTTAGCCAAACAAATCCTACAAAAATATGACCAAATTTTTTCTTATAGAACAATTCCGGATACCGTTAAAGTACTTGATCACCACATGTATTCAATGGGATGGTTACAACCTTCGACTCAATGGAGGATCCTTAGGAGAGTTTGTGCTACAAAAGTGTTCTCTCCAAAACAACTTGATTCCACGCAAGTTCTTCGACAAAAGAAACTGCGAGAACTAATGGATTTTGTGAAAAACAAAAGTGAAAAAGGCGAAGTCTTAAATTTCAGTGAGACTTGTTTTATAACTGTACTTAATTTTATATCTAACGCTTTCTTTTCAATAGATTTGGGTCATTACGACTCTTCTAAGTCTCAAGAATTCAAGGATATAATTTGGGGCGGTGGGGAAGAAACAGGAAAGCCTAATGTGGTGGATTTTTTCCCATTCCTTAGATTACTTGATCCACAAGGTGCACGTGCAAGGATGACCAAGCATGCTAAAAAGTTGATTGCCTTCCTTGATGGTCTTATAGAAGAAAGATTGAAGTTAAGGGCTCTTGAAATTGAGACTACCAATAAAAGAGGCAAAGATGTGTTAGATTCTGTTTTAGAAGTTATGCTGGAAGAGAATTCTCAAGTGACTCGTCTCCATGTTGTGCATCTCTTCTTGGTGAGTATCTTATCCAATCCATCGTTGTTTAAATTATTGTTAGTATATATGTTTTGTTTTTTAATATATATATATATATGTAACTAGTTTTTTGTGTATATCTAATATAGTTGATAATTCTATATTTAACATTTTTCTTACAGAATGAATAATTTTAGAATAAATTATATTTATTTTCTTTAAGATTGGATAATATTTTATATGACACGTTTCTTTTATAAAAAATACACACGTTTTTCTTAAGGTTCAAGTTATGTATTTTTTTAGAGGAATGCTAGGTGGCCAGCAATTTTTGTGATTTGTAGCCATTAAATAGCCATCAATGATGGTTTTAATGGTGTGAGATTGGTGTGAGATTTTATCCAATAGCTCACTTTTCTTTACTGGTTATATGCTGGTCATAATTTAACAAAGTTGCTAGCCCCTAGACTTTTCCATTTTTTTATATAGCTAGGCACAAGTACTATTGTGCTTATATTTTGTAACATATGACATAAAACTTCTTCATAAACATAATATTGAAGGATAATTAATACTGACATGACAAATTAAAGAATGTCTTGGGCTAAATCTGCACATAATACTACTACCATGTCATAATAAGCAATTTGTTGCGCAAACATTAACCTCCCAAAAGCGTACTTAATAATAATAGGGATAAGTATTGTTTTGGTATTTAACGTTGAGGGTTAGAATCAAAATCGTCCCTGATATAATTTTTTATTTAGAATAGTTCTTAATGTTACATTTCATTTTAAAATCGTCCTTTCTAATAAAATCTTTTTATAAATGACGAAACTACCCTTTTTATAAATCGTTCTTTTTAAAAAGACACGAGGGGGAGGGAAGAAAGGGAAAGGGATAAGGACGC
>NC_029786.2:101111227-101116555 GCF_000816755.2 Arachis ipaensis | reverse complement strand
TGGCGAAGCTTGGAGCTGCCGTCGCCGTCGCGAGCCAGGAAGAGAGCTTCTGCTTTTGCTTCGACCTCTGTTTCTGCTTCGTCTTCTGCTTCTTCTGGGTCTGCTTCTGCATCTTCTGTTTTGTCTTCTGCTTTCTGTTTCTGCATCTTCTGGGTCTGCTTCTGCTTTTACTTTTAATCTGATTTTGATTTGTTATTTTCTGATTTTATCGTTATTGTGTGTTGATTTGGTTGTTGAATTTGATGTTGTTATTTCTATATTTGAATAATGTTTTAGTTGTTGGTGTTATTGAATCTGATTATTAGTATTTGTTGAATCTGGATTTGAATAATGAATTTGTTCATCATAATCCCTAATTTCCTAATTTTTATTGTTGGTTTTGTTCTTGTTCTGATTTTTGGATTGCTATTGCTTTTTTTGTTTTTGAATTTCTTGTTTCTCCATAATTTTTGGTCTTGTTCTTGTATTTGATTTCTTGGTAATTAAATTTATAAATTTTTTATTTTTGTAATTGAAGATGAATTTGGGTATTTTTAATTATTGTAATTGGATTTTGTTAACTATATTTAAAAATTTGAAATTTTGAGTTTTGTTAATGGAAGAAGAATTTGTTCTTCTGGAAGAAGAAGAACAAGAAGAATGAAATGGTGGGAAAAAGGGTGTTTTTGTCATTTAGAAAAAAAATTTATTAGAAAGCACGATTTTAAAATGAAATGAAACATTAAGAACGATTCTAAATCAAAAATTACATCAGGGACGGTTTCGATTCTGACCTTCAACGTTAGGAACCAAAACAATACTTATCCCATAATAATAATAAGGAGACCACTTCGATAAAGACACTTAAAATGTCTTTTTTTTAAGACGTTTACATGTGTCATGATATTATTGGACATCTTTATTAAACCGGTTTATTATAGCAACAATAATAAACTTAATTGTCCGCACTATAATTATTAGACACGATTTGATCCGACCAATTTATATAAATCTAAATCGAATCATGTTTAAATTTTTTGATAAAAAGACAAATATATTATTGATTTTTGTTTTTAAAAAAAAACCATGATCTAGTGGGTTATGTAAATTAATCGATTCAACCGGATCTGATAACAATTGGGTTTATTCACTTTATTGTTTTTTTTTTTTTTTACCAAAGATAGGAGACTCGAACCCGCAACCTCTTAATTGAGTATGGGGAGACTATGCCATTTGAACTATTACTCATTGGCTATTCACTTTATTGTTATTGTTAGTAAAGTGTAAAAAAAATATAGAGAAAAGGAGTCAAAGTGAACTATATGTATTATAGATCTCACTCTTTAAAAATGTTTATATAAATATATATAAAACATAATTGTCATATACTTTTTTTTTTTTGTATTCTATGCGCATTATTAATATGTATCTGAATATTGTCCTTTCATCTTTTAATAATTCGTATTTTGGAAAACTTGTCATATCAGACATTATTTGTTGCTGGAGTAGACTCAACATCAATCACCATAGAATGGGCAATGACAGAGTTATTACGTAATCCAGAAAAACTTGAAAAACTTAGAAAAGAGCTTCATTGTGTTCTTGGCAATGGTGAACAAAATGTTGAAGAATTACATATATCAAAGCTTCCTTTTCTAACAGCAGTGATTAAAGAAACTTTACGATTGCATCCACCGGGCCCATTATTAGTATCACACAAGGCCCACGAAGACGTTGAGATGAGTGGTTTCATGATACCTAAAAATGCACAAGTTTTGGTTAATATATGGGCCATGGGAAAAGATCCAAGTATTTGGGAAAACCCTAATGAATTCATGCCTGAAAGATTCTTGGATAGTAAAATTGATATTCATGGACATGATTTTGAATTTATTCCCTTTGGTTCTGGAAGAAGAATATGCCCTGGATTACCATTGGCTTATAGAAGTGCACACATTGTGTTGGCTTCTCTTCTAAATGGCTATGATTGGAAGCTAGCAAATGGAGAAAAACCAAAAGATTTGGATATGTCTGAGAAATTTGGAATTACTTTGCATAAGGCTCAACCTCTCCAAGCCATTCCTATAAAATCACAACCCTAATGAAGATGCTGCTTATTACAAATAAAAGAGCAATGTTACTGCTCTTCTTTATTGCCGTTTTTATTTTGTAGATTTTATGAAGCATTAAATAAATTACTTTAATTTTAATCTATTAAAAGTGTAAAATAATTTTATATGTGTATTTAATCACATGATTTTACGTTAGTAAAAATAATTGTGTTTTATAATGAATTTATGAATTACATCTAGTCATCTATGGTGGTCATTTAAAATAACATATGTGATTAAATAATTGTGTCACTGTAACAAAATTTTACAAAAAAAATTGGTTGCTAATAGCGACTGATTTAGCGATCGATATAAAATTTTTAGGACAAAAAAAAGTTAGTCGCTAAATTGGCCGTTAAGTTTTATTCAGCGACCGATTTTAGCGACCAACAAAAATAGTCACTAATGACAACCGATACAATTTTTTTCGATCAGAATGAAGTTAGTCGCTAAAATCGATCGTTATTTTTTAATTTAGCAAAGAAAATTAAAAAAAAAAGTTAGTCTTTGATTCTTTTGATTACAAAATTGGTCAATATTTTTATATTAACAATGTATCAAAATTAAATTCTAAATCAAAATTAAACTATAATTAAAAACTAAATTCCATCCAATAATTCAAGTTACTTATTATTTATATTTAATTAGACATATGGATTAAGATTATTCAAAATATTTTGATAGATTACCCTTATATATATTTACTGTAACACCCAAACTTTTAGCACGTCATGATCGTACTAAAGATAAGGTATTACTAATCTACTTTCCTTGTTTACTATTTAATATTAAGCCTTTAGTTCGATATCGCGTTTCAATTTTTAAGAAAATGCCTGAAAAGTTTGCTTTTATTAATTAAAATCATATATCAAAGATCCTTAAGCAATACTAATCACATAGTTATTAATAATAATAAATATCATACAACATAATTCAAATAAAACTCAGCTACAACTCCTATCCCTCCATATAAAACAAAATCTTAAATAATAAGGGCGAGGGAATTCTATGAAAGCAACTCAACACATAAATTTAACTCAAATAAGGCTAATATTCGCCCGCGGCTTTAAACTGAATCTTCGAACCTGTGTCACTAAAAGGGTGGAAGATTTTGGGGTGAGAACAACCACACGTTCTTAGTAGGGAATGGAAATGCCGTAAGAGTAATGAAATAAATTGCAAATAATTAACTTACTTAGTAAAACTATTTTGTTAAACCTTTGAAAATACTTTTATTTCTACTTTAGATAAGTAATTACTTTTCTTTAAATTTCTAAACTCAAAACAGATTTTAATCACAAAATTAGCCATACTAACCATCTCTCAGCTACATAATCATTTTTCAACCACAACATCTCATCTCAATACATCCGTGAACTAACAGCGCAAGTAAGGGATTCAAACCAACATACAAACAAGTCAAATAGCACAATCACAGAGAAGTAATACAAGCAAACACAACTAAATATGATGCATGTCTATTCCTAACGCAGGCCATGAGCTCATGTGTCGATTGCCTACCCGCTCCCGACATTACCCGGGCACAAGTCCCAGATATGGCTTTCCAGATGCATACAGTGTGCTTATAAGTCGTACGGCTAGGCCGCATACAGTGTGACTTTAAGTCGTACGGCTAGGCCGCATACAGTGTGACTCTTCAAACCAATAAGCGTACATCTAGAAAACAGTTCTCAGTGTGTGGGCGTCCCCACTTTACATTTGGCACTAAGGCCCAAACAATATCACATCTGCTCTCCTGTGGCAGACAATCTCTTTAAGTTAATATATCCTTTAAATCCTTGTTCTCTACTCTCCTGTGGCAGAGATTCCTTTTCTTAAAAAACCGAGCTCAAAACAACACTTAAAACAAAATCTCTCCTTACAAAATTGGATTTAAAACATTATGTTTTTCTTAATAAATCGAGTTTAAAAAAATAGAATACACATTTTCTCAACTAAATAAATATCAAATAATTTAATTTTCTAAAATCAAATCTTTTAAAATAACTTTTCAAATAAAACCTCAGATTTTATAAAATTTCGGCAACACTTCCCCTAAAACTCGGACTTAGCCACCCTTTTTGGGTCCCAACTGAACCATTTTCAACCTCTTTTCAATCATTTCTAATAACTCAAACTTTCAATACAAAACTCGTTTCTCAACATAAGTAAATATGTAAATAAAATATTTTCTACTATAAAATCATATTTCAAAATAAATTTATAAATCAGATTTTCGAAATAAAACCACTTTTTTTGTTACTTTTACATAAAATTGGGCAGAATCTCCTTTTAAAAATTGAACTTCACCACCCATGCGGGCTCCCTCAGATTCATAACTTCCAAACCAAACTCAAATCCAACTCTATTCAACAATTATCAGTACAACAATTTCTTCAATAATTAACTCATCATATTACAATTTAACAAGTAACACTAATTTAATCACCTTTCACTGTCACAACTCAACCAATTCATCATAATCACACAAAATCAGAATTTTAACAACTTCGTCAAAATTAGAAAACCAATATCAATTACAGTCTCAATTCAAACTCATCATTCAGTCATTCCAAGCAATCATAAATTATTTGCAAATATCCACTAGACTTCCATGGCATTCATAATTTAAAATAGTTAATTTCAAAATAAAACCCCTACTTCCGTACGAAATCAAAGTCAATAAAAATTTCGGAAAAACTTTTTGACCGAGTTGCTGAAGAAGAAAACGTCAGAAATCGTCTTTGCCTCCTAGAATTTCAATTGACCGAACTCAAGGGAAAGAAGAACTATGTCACCGTCAATTTTTACCGGACAAAAATAACGCCAACATGTAAAGGAGGAAGATACAAACACTGTTACCAGATTAAATTTTTAATTGGAGTTACAAATCTAAAAAAACTAAAGACGAAAGCTCTCGGGCTCCATGGAGCTTACGTCCCCCTCTCTCTCTCTTTTTTTCTTTCTTAACGCTAAAAAGGAGAAATGAGATGCTGAAGATGATGATTAATGAAAATTAGGAAGCTTAGGTGTCGTTAGTTTATATATATATAAACAAATATGTGTCATGGAAGGAATATCATTGGTTTTATAATATACATGCATGCATATAAGCCATGTGTTGGCTTTTCTTAACTTTACTTTCTTAATGGCTTCGGTCATTAATAATAATAATAATAATAATAATAATAATAATAATAATAATAATAATAATAATTTATTTTTTTTTGAAATATTT
>NC_029786.2:101104391-101111195 GCF_000816755.2 Arachis ipaensis | reverse complement strand
TACTTTTGCCTAATTTTATTAGATTCATAAGATTTATAAAATAAAAAATTCATTTAGATCGGAATAAGGAATAATTATAGGGTCACAATCAATAATTTTTCTGATATATTTATGATAGCAAAGGTTTTGTATTCAGACGAGCCTATGTGTGGGGATAAAAAACAAAAAGAAAAAACTAATAATTAATCGGAATTCTCCTCATTATTAAATCTCTTAATATTTTCGGACAATATTAGGCGTTCACATCGAATGAGTTCCATAAAAGATGGAGATGCTTGCCAAAATTTAAGTAAAGTAGTGAAAATAAGAATCAACATAAAAAATTAATTTTTAATTAGTTAATATTAATTAATTTTTTATTATTAAATTATTTTTTAATTTTTATTTCTTTTAAAAAATTTAAAATTTAGAGTTGGAACTAAAATTTAGAATTTAAAATTTAAAACTTAAAGTTAAAAATAAAAATTATTTTCAAAAAATTAATTGATGTTAATTAGAAAATTTTTATTTTTTAAATAAATTCTAAAAATGTTTTTATTGTCCCCCACATAAGAACCCAAACAATTGGCCGCCACACATTTAACTTGAATAATTGGTGGTCATTTGTATACCGAATCATTATCTAATTAAATGCTATCTCAAACATACGAGTACAATAATAATGTGGTAAAAATATTAATAGTCCAATCTTTTAATTATTCTCTTAGTTTTTAAATAAAAAAATTGTTTCAATTTTTTATCTTTCTGATATTTTTAAAATAACATATGTATGGTTAGAAATATAATTATTAGTGTTATTTTTTTTTATCAACTTAAATTTTTGGGATGAATGATTTCATGAATATGGTATCAAAAGTTTATATTCTCTTATCAATTTAATCTTTTGGAATAAATGGTTTCATGACATGTATACATTTTTATTTTTTAAATATTAAAATATAATTAAAATAAAAAATTAATATTCTCTATCATTGCTCATAATATAAAATTGAAAATATATGCATGTTCATTGGCTGTTTGTGTGATCTATACAATGACTTCATTGGCTGTTTGTACTGTTGTTATATGAAGTACCATTATTAAAGATTCCATAAAATTGGTTGGCATACATGCAAGAAAGATGTACATTATATGTATATATATATGGTAAGAAATATTAAAAAAAATAAAAAATTAATATTCTCTATCATTGCTCATAATATAAAATTGAAAATATATGCATGTTCATTGGCTGTTTGTGTGATCTATACAATGACTTCATTGGCTGTTTGTACTGTTGTTATATGAAGTACGAAGTACCATGCTTATTATTTACGATAATATTATTGGTTACTTATACTTTTTCATATTGAAAATACTGAAAAAGAAAAAACATGCAACAAAACATATATATTATATATTATTATGATTTTAATTGCAACCCCACTGATGGTTGTGATTGATGATGTTCTGCACCGTCCAAGATAAAAAGCTACATGGAGTACGAACTCACCATTTCCACCCACTATCTATCTATCAATTTCTGTTCTTTCTCACACAAAATTCCGTTCTCTCAATCTTGTATTAGTATTTAGGGTTGGCAATATATATTCTATTTATGGGTATTTAATCCGATCTAATTTATTCGAATAGGGTAGAGATTGATTCAGATATGTGTGTAGGATATAAGGTACGGATTTAGGGTGTACCTTATCCTATCCTATCCTACCCGCATCCTATATATAACACATATTTTATAAAAATTAGGTATACAGTGAAAAAAGTGAGAATTAAATCCACAACTTTTCTTATATAATGACTTGCAATAAATAAATAATCACTAAATTAATTAGTTAATTTAGTAATTTAGGACATTAATTTTTTATTTTTTTATTTTATTAATATGTGTAAAATTTTAAATGATTAAATTTTATATTTATTTTAAAAAAATTGATATTTCTACAGATAGAGTAAGATAAGGTAGGATAGAGTTTAGAATTTTAAAGTGTAGGTAGGGTTAGAGTTGAGAGATTCTCAATTCGCGAATAGAATACGGTAGAATTTTAATAAAATTTTCAACCCGCAGGTAGAAATAGGATAAAGTCCAAATCCTACCCATCCCGCCCATTGTCAGCCCTATTAGTATTGGAGTAACGTCAAAAGATTCAGCAAAATTTATTATTTTTAATCAGTAATTAATTATTAATATTTAAAAATATAAATTAAAAATATGTTATTAAATTATTAAATTAATAACTAAAAATAAATATAAAAAATAATAAATTTTGATGACTCTTGAACATTTCTCTTAATTTCACATATCTCAAGTGTTTTGAAGTTTAGCAATCTCAAACTCGCACTATCATCGGCTTTTCTTCTCAAAGATCATAATCTCGTGACATTATATGCTTAATTATCCTGTTTTTCCGATTCTGTTAAAAGCAATGAGCTTGCGACGATGATGTTTCTACAAACGAGATGTGATATTCAATGTTTAAAAATGTAAATATATAGTCCTAGGATTATATATATTAGTAAATAAAATATTTTTTTATTTATATATAAAAAAATTCGGATGCTAGATTTTTATTTTCTTTATTGCTCTTAGTTTCTCACCGATTTCTTTTCAAAGTGTAACTAATGCTCTTTCTAAAGATAAAAGCCAATTCATGAGTATATACCCATTTTAGTTTTCAAAGAATTTTAGATTGAACAGTTTAATCTTTAACTAAAATTAATTATTTAATTGGTCTTTAACAATTAATTTTATCAGTTATTTGGGTCATTTATTCCGTTAACTCTAACAGAGAACAAAATAGTCCCTGACAACTCTAACAGGGGACAAAATGGTCCCTAATCTCCTCTCTTCGGCAACGATACTATTTTCTCCTAATTTCCATCATATCTCACACAACACTAGCAGTTTAACACTATAACTTCAAACTACACAATGCACACTCTATAAATTTAATATTCACAAGAAAAAAAGCATCAACTTGTTCTCAACCAATTCATACTCAGGAAACTAATGCCTATGTCTCTCAACTAGTTATCGTCTTCAATGGATCCCATGAATCTAGACAGCAAGTCTAATTTGTTAAGACCTATCGTCGTCGTTGCCATCTCCCTCTTCCTCTTCCCTATCATCTCCATGACCACATTGTCCACCACTCCGATCGCTTCCTTCAGCTTCTTCTCCGAACCAATGTTCAGTAATCGCTTCAGTTTCCATATGAACGGCAACGGCGACATTGCTCGTTGTACTAATAACTTGGATGCAAGGTTGAAGCTGTCTAACAATTTAGACTCTGAAAAAGAAGGAATGAAGCACTCGGTGTCTTTTAAATGAGAATTTGCATATGATGTCGAAGGAAAATTTTCTCATGATGTCCTAACGTCCAACAATATATACTGCTTGCCAGAGAGTGGAGAAAGGCGTGCCCTTGGAATAGTTGTGGAACTTGGTCTTGAGTATGTTGTGAACGTGTCCAGGTTGGAGGTGATGTTATCGAAGACGTGAAAGTGGATGCTTTTGGTGAGTGAAGTGCAGGGGAGGTGGATGTATTAGTAACAAAGATTTAGGAAGTGTGTGGTTCATGACATGTTGAGGTAGGTGCGATACGTGTGACAATTACACCATAGCTTAATCTTGGAGCTAAAGATGAGGAAGGAAAAGATGGAAAAGAAGACTGTGAAGGTGAACAATGAGAGTATGAATGTTAGGGTTATGCGAGATATGATAAAAATTGGAGAAGAACAATCAAATAAAAATATACTACATTCTAATTTAATATTATTAATTAAATTTAGAATTAATTTACTCTTTTAATCTTATTATTTACGTTGTTCAATAATATTATTGGTTACTTATACTTTTTCATATTGAAAATACTGAAAAAGAAAAAACATGCAACAAAACATATATATTATGTACGATTATGATTTTAATTGCAACCCCACTGATGGTTGTGATTGATGATGTTCTGCACCGTCCAAGATAAAAAGCTACATGGAGTACGAACTCACCATTTCCACCCACTATCTATCTATCAATTTCTGTTCTTTCTCACACAAAATTCCGTTCTCTCAATCTTGTATTAGTATTTAGGGTTGGCAATATATATTCTATTTATGGGTATTTAATCCGATCTAATTTATTCGAATAGGGTAGAGATTGATTCAGATATGTGTGTAGGATATAAGGTACGGATTTAGGGTGTACCTTATCCTATCCTATCCTACCCGCATCCTATATATAACACATATTTTATAAAAATTAGGTATACAGTGAAAAAAGTGAGAATTAAATCCACAACTTTTCTTATATAATGACTTGCAATAAATAAATAATCACTAAATTAATTAGTTAATTTAGTAATTTAGGACATTAATTTTTTATTTTTTTATTTTATTAATATGTGTAAAATTTTAAATGATTAAATTTTATATTTATTTTAAAAAAATTGATATTTCTACAGATAGAGTAAGATAAGGTAGGATAGAGTTTAGAATTTTAAAGTGTAGGTAGGGTTAGAGTTGAGAGATTCTCAATTCGCGAATAGAATACGGTAGAATTTTAATAAAATTTTCAACCCGCAGGTAGAAATAGGATAAAGTCCAAATCCTACCCATCCCGCCCATTGTCAGCCCTATTAGTATTGGAGTAACGTCAAAAGATTCAGCAAAATTTATTATTTTTAATCAGTAATTAATTATTAATATTTAAAAATATAAATTAAAAATATGTTATTAAATTATTAAATTAATAACTAAAAATAAATATAAAAAATAATAAATTTTGATGACTCTTGAACATTTCTCTTAATTTCACATATCTCAAGTGTTTTGAAGTTTAGCAATCTCAAACTCGCACTATCATCGGCTTTTCTTCTCAAAGATCATAATCTCGTGACATTATATGCTTAATTATCCTGTTTTTCCGATTCTGTTAAAAGCAATGAGCTTGCGACGATGATGTTTCTACAAACGAGATGTGATATTCAATGTTTAAAAATGTAAATATATAGTCCTAGGATTATATATATTAGTAAATAAAATATTTTTTTATTTATATATAAAAAAATTCGGATGCTAGATTTTTATTTTCTTTATTGCTCTTAGTTTCTCACCGATTTCTTTTCAAAGTGTAACTAATGCTCTTTCTAAAGATAAAAGCCAATTCATGAGTATATACCCATTTTAGTTTTCAAAGAATTTTAGATTGAACAGTTTAATCTTTAACTAAAATTAATTATTTAATTGGTCTTTAACAATTAATTTTATCAGTTATTTGGGTCATTTATTCCGTTAACTCTAACAGAGAACAAAATAGTCCCTGACAACTCTAACAGGGGACAAAATGGTCCCTAATCTCCTCTCTTCGGCAACGATACTATTTTCTCCTAATTTCCATCATATCTCACACAACACTAGCAGTTTAACACTATAACTTCAAACTACACAATGCACACTCTATAAATTTAATATTCACAAGAAAAAAAGCATCAACTTGTTCTCAACCAATTCATACTCAGGAAACTAATGCCTATGTCTCTCAACTAGTTATCGTCTTCAATGGATCCCATGAATCTAGACAGCAAGTCTAATTTGTTAAGACCTATCGTCGTCGTTGCCATCTCCCTCTTCCTCTTCCCTATCATCTCCATGACCACATTGTCCACCACTCCGATCGCTTCCTTCAGCTTCTTCTCCGAACCAATGTTCAGTAATCGCTTCAGTTTCCATATGAGCGGCAATGGCGACATTGCTCGTTATACTGATAGCTTGGATGCGAGGTCGAAACTGTCTGCCAACTTGGACTCTGGAAAAGAAGGAATGAAGCACTCGATGTCTATTTAAAATGAGAATTTGCATATGATGTTGAAGGAGAATCTTCTCATGGTGTCCTAATGTCCAACAATCTATATTGCTAGCTGGAGAGTGGAGAAAGGCGTGCCCTTGGAATAGTTGTGGAACTTGGTCTTGAGTATGTTGTGAACGTGTCCAGGTTGGAGGTGATGTTATCGAAGACGTGAAAGTGGATGCTTTTGGTGAGTGAAGTGCAGGGGAGGTGGATGTATTAGTAACAAAGATTTAGGAAGTGTGTGGTTCATGACATGTTGAGGTAGGTGCGATACGTGTGACAATTACACCATAGCTTAATCTTGGAGCTAAAGAGGAGGAAGGAAAATATGGAAAAGAAGAATGTGAAGGTGAAAAAGGAAAGTATGAATATTAAAATTATGCGAGATATGATAAAAATTGGGGAATAACAGTGTCGTTTTCAAAAAAAGAGGTCAGAGATAATTTTGTTCTTTATTAGAGTTATCAGGGACTATTTTGTCCTTCGTTAGAGTTAACAGAGTAAAAGACCTAAGTGAGTGACAAAATTAATTGTTAGGAACCAATCGAGTAATTAATTTTAGTTGGAGACTAAAATGTCCAGTTTAAAATTCTTCGAGGACCAAAATGGGTATATACTCGCCAATTCATATAATAACACTACGTCAAAACTTTTATTGGTTGAAGATTGAATATCCTCACGTGTAGATTTCTAGAACAGCGACAAAACATGTTCAGTACGAACGTTGAAAGATTTTAATTGTAGACACAATTTGAACGTCACGTCGCCACCATGATGTTTATATTGATGATGTTCTGTGCCGTCCAAGTCTCTTTCTGTACTCGCTATTTATCTCTTCCCCTTTTGTTTTCGCATCTTTATAAAATTTTTGTATTATTTTTCAAAATATATATGTGTTTTTTTTTTAGAAATATAATAATTTATATATCTTCTTTTATCAGTTTAAATTTTTTACAGAAATA
>NC_029786.2:101099958-101104260 GCF_000816755.2 Arachis ipaensis | reverse complement strand
ATATTAAAATTATGTTCCAAAAATCTACCGTTGGATTTTGATAAATTCCAAAAAAAATAATTAGACAAAAAAATAGTCTATACAAAAATTTAAATAAATTCAAAAAGAGTTTATCTCTTGTTTGAGATGGCGTATTAAAATTTAAAAATATAAGCATTTATGTATTTCTTTCAATTAACTTAAAGTTTTGGGAGAAATAGTTATGTGACTAATAAATATATATTCAGCACAACATTCTACAAATTACGTTTTTTGGATTAGCTTCTTCAACCCTAGAGACAACTCAAACTCAATGTATAGTTCGATGGTGGATTTTGTGATCGACCTTTGTGATAAATTGAAAAATTTTTTTGCATGCTTATTTTATCAGTAATTACCTCGTTTAGAATTGCATTTCACCAAATACTAATGTATGATACCTATACAAAACACTTATTATTCTCTTTAATATTTGAGATTCTATCCTTTCAGAAATTACTCCTTTAAATTCCTCAAATAATATTGTAACAAAAATAACAGAATCACATAAACTTTTATATATATCTTCAAGTGTTTGGAGTAAAATTTGACTATTTTATTATACTCTTAAACGGTAAAACTAATTCTATCATTCATTTTTTACTCTCATGAACTCTTATTTTTCTAGAGAAAACTCAAAGAAGAAGAACGACCAGCTGGGAAAAGAAAAATGAAAAACTGAGAAGAAAAAAATAGATGCACTACAATAAAACAGTTTATTGTCACGCTTTTAAAGTATGCCAAAAAGTGAGAAAAAGCGTAGTGACAGTTTTTTGCCACACTTTTGAGCTATCGGCACATTTTTAAAGGGTCACATCCGCAAGCGTTTCGATTGCTCAATTGCCATGCTTTTATCTATTGGCACGCTTAAAAGTGTGGCCATATGTACAACTCTATAGTCATGCTTTTAAAACGTGCTGAAAAGTGGACATATAACCACACTTTTGGAAACATGCTCATTGGTTTGGTTTTGTTTACGCTTTGAAAGTGTGCCAATAGGGAACATACAACCACACTTTCTTAAACATACCTATATGTAAACATATTGTCACGTTTTTAAAGCGTGACTATATCCTTATCAAATTAAAAAAAATCTGGTATATATGTGTTTTTACATGTACTCTAATATGCTCCAAAAGCAATAAAAAACATTGAAACTGTGAATATCATTTAAAAAAAATTAATCGATAAAAATTAGTATTACATTAGTGAAATTCAAATTAAATTAGCCATATCAAGGTAATAAGATGAAAGACTTAAAAGAAAAAGTATATCTAATTTTCTATAGTAGCCTAGCAAGAGCATGGAATAGGCAACAAAATATTAAAAATTAAATCATTGAAAACTACATGACCTGGTTGGCCATCACTTCTAGTCTACATTATCAGAATCACCTGCAAGATCATAACTAGGGTTACTTGCTTCTGCTGTGGTTGTTTCATCAACTCTTCTACCAAGAACACGGCATGGAGGAAGGATAATGGAGATTGGCAGCGCGAAGGGAATGCAAAAGGAGAAACAGAGGGTTACGGAAGAGGGTAATTATTGGAGAGACAGCAACGTTTGAGGGAAGAGCGACAATTGAGCCATAGAAAGAGGAGCGACGGTTGAGGGCTTACGAGAGAGAGTGAGCACAACGGAGAATTTGCGAGAGAGAAAGTGAGCGCCGAGACAGAAGGAGCGTTGACAGAGGGAGTGTTGACGGAGGGAGCACCGAATGAGAGGTTGTGAGAGAGGGTTACCCAATGAATTCTGTGTTTCGCGATGAAGAGGATTGGAGGGATTAGACGAGCGATAAAGAGGGTTGGAAGCGCGATGAATATGGTTGGAAGAATAAAACTCTAGTATTAGGGTTTTCTCAGTAGCTACTAGCTAGTTTAATGAGTAGAAAAGAGTGAATAATAGTGAACTATTTTTCTCAGTAGTTTAACGTAACCCTATTGGCACGCTTTAAAAACAGCAGCGTAACATAACTTTATTGACACAGTTTAAAGTGTGCCTGTTGCTTTCTATGGTCACGCTTTAATAAGCGTGACATCAAAGTGTGCATGTTGCTCTCTCTGGTCACGCTTTGATAAGCATGGCATCAAAAAGCGTAGCTAAATCTCTAATTAACTGCCAACTTCATAAAAGTGTGGTCATTAACCCTTTTTTGACCACGCTTTTTAAGCGTGACAAAAAAATCGTAATCAAATCTCTAATCAATCGCCACCCGCATAAAAGCATAGTCATTGACTCATTTCGGTCACGCTTTTGAAAAGAAAAAGCATGTCAAATCTCTAATCAATTGCCACTCTTATAAAAGCGTGGTTATTGATCCCCTTTTGGCCACGTTTTTAAAGCGTGACAAAAAAAAGTGGCGAGGGACTTTTTTGGAGTAACGAAGAAAAATAACAATTTCAGAAGAAGTAAGAGACACTGGTTATTTAAATTAGAGTAAAGTGACAATTAGATCCTCGAAGATGTTAACTTTGGACTAATTTGTCCTTAAAAAAAGTACCAATTAAGTCCTCTAAGATAGTAAACAGTGGACATGTATGTCCTTCTGTCAATAAATAGTGTGAAACGAAACTAAATTGTCAATATATTTCGTTATTTGCAGTGGTGCATGTCTTATTACTATCACATGAGCAAAAAAATGATGTAATTTTGGACATTAAAGCATTTATTATTTTTTGAGTTTTCATATATCTTTTATCAATTTCTCTCTATTTATCATAAATCCTATCAAAATAAGTGAAATTTCGCTCCAAAATTTGTTATTTACACTACTATCTTTCATAGTAGACATGTCAGAATAATTATCTGCATTACCGTTAGGTTTTAGTTGATGAATTGATAGAAGGACCTCATGTGTCTACCGTTTGCTATTCTGGAAGACCAAATCGATACTTTTTTTTAGGGACTAATTTATCTGAAGTTAAAATCTTCGGAACCTAATTGTTACTTTAGTCTTTAAATTATTATTATTATTGAAAACGGCCTTATCGTCTTACAAAGCGGCCACGTTTTGTTTTTAGTCTTTTACTGAATTTTTTCCTTAACGAATTTAAAAATCGTCCCCTGCATTTTGTTTTATGCACTTAATTTGTTGGGCATGTAACCCTCAACAAGAGGCATATGCATGTTCCATATATATACATAGACTAGCCAGAGCAAAATATATCTAAAATCCCATAATCATGGACTATATATTACTTCTTTTATTTTTCTTTATGTGGCTAAGCATTCATACTCTCATCTCCAAATTAGTAATCAAAACTTCAAAATCCCTTAAACTTCCACCGGGTCCTAACCCTTTTCCAATCATAGGAAACATCTTAGAACTCGGAAAACACCCTCACAAATCACTCACTAAGCTTTCTCAAATTTATGGACCCATAATGACTCTTAAGCTTGGTAACTTAACCACCATTGTTATTTCATCTCCACAATTAGCCAAAGAAGTGCTCCATAAAAATGACCAAAATTTCTCTTATAGAACTGTTCCGGATACCGTTAAAGCTCATGACCATCACATATATTCGGTGGGATGGATGCAACCTTCATCTCAATGGAGAATACTTAGAAAAATTTGTGCTACCAAAGTGTTCTCTTCACAACAACTTGATTCCACACAAGTTGTTCGTCAAAGGAAAGTCAAAGAATTGATTGATTTTGTGAAGAAAAAAAGTGAGACGTGCGAAGTTTTGAATATTAGTGAGGCTATTTTTACAACCGTGTTGAATTCGATATCAAATACTTTATTTTCCATAGATGTGGTCCAATTTGGTTCTTCTAAGTCTCAAGAATTCAAAGACATCTTTTGTGGTATCACCGAAGAAGCTGGAAAGCCTAATGTTGTGGATTACTTCCCAATCTTTCGCAAGATTGATCCACAAGGTGCACATGCTAGAATGACCAAATATTACAAGAAGATGATTAATTTTTTGGATGGTATTGTAGAAGAAAGATTGAGACTATTAAAGGGTCTAGAAATGGACACCAAGGAATATAAAGATGTGTTAGATTATGTGTTAGAAGTGATGTTGGAGGACAATTCTCAAATCAATCGTATCCATGTCTTGCATTTACTTGTGGTGAGTATCGGCCCCTGCCTTAACTATTTCATTTTGTTAGTTTTCTTTTTAAGAGTGCTAATTTTTTAAAGTAAAAGGTGAACTTTATTTTTAATTATGAAAAACAAAATACATTATTGATGATTATTGCCTTTAATTACTTTTTCTTTGTAATTAGTGCTTTTAATTATTGTTTGTGTTTATTTTTAACAAGGAGTAAATGCTG
>NC_029786.2:101099266-101099875 GCF_000816755.2 Arachis ipaensis | reverse complement strand
GTTTATAAAATATAAAATAATTAAATATTGTATTTGATTGAAAAAAAGTTTGATTTTGTTACGAATAGGATCGAATAGAATCGGGTGAAAAACTTTAGGGTGCGGATAGGTTTAGGGTTAAAAATTCTGAACCTGTAAGTAGGATATATAGGTTGAGTTTTAAAAATATTATATGCCTACAGATAAAATTAGAGTGGAGTCTAAATCCTATCTTACTCTAGCCATTGATAACTCCAGAAATAATATATAACATAATTTTGAGTTAAATATAACTAATCAAAAAAAATTTTGGATTAAATATATTCATAGTCTCTTTAAATTTTTTTGTTGGAAATTTTTTCTATTTCTTTTTATTTTCTTAGTTTGTTCTTTTTATTGTGTGTGTGTGTGTGCTTTTTATTTTCTTAGTTTGTTCTTTTTAGTGTGTGTGTGGAATATGTTTTGACCTTTATATAACATTGCAAGTGAAATTGAATATAAATGGTATGAACCAAAATCTAAATAAATAACACATTTACGACTAAAACAGATTTAAACATATCATTTTATATAAATTAGTGAAAATGCATATAAAAACTATGAAAAAGCTAGAATATAGTCTATTGTCTA
>NC_029786.2:101094143-101098669 GCF_000816755.2 Arachis ipaensis | reverse complement strand
AATTAGACACATATTCTCTTTATTTTATTAATTAAAAAATAATTTAAATATATAATTAATTAATAATAACAGTTTTTTTATATAAATATTAGGAGTGTTTACCAGTCTATATAAATTAGTGAAAATGCAATTCAGATACATACATAATTAATAATAACACTATTTTTATGCTAATGTGAGGAGTGTTTAGTATATAGATATTGTTATTGATTTTGATGTATGTATTTTACAAACTGATTATTATAGGATTTATTCGTGGCTGGAATAGACACAACAGCAAGCACTATAGAATGGGCAATGACAGAGTTACTATACAACCCAAAAAAACTACAAAAAGTAAAAAATGAACTTGAAGATGTTGTTGGCAAAGAACAACAACAAATTGAAGAAAAACATATCTCAAAGCTTCCTTTTCTAAGAGCAGTGGTGAAAGAAACGTTTCGCTTACATCCACCTTTTCCACTAATACCACACAAGTCCAAAGAGGATGTTGAATTATGTGGCTTCAATGTGCCTAAAAATGCACAAGTTTTGATTAACATATGGGGTGTAGGAAGAGATTCAAGTATTTGGAGAAACCCTGATGAATTTATACCTGAAAGATTCTTGGAAAGTAGAATTGATTATCAAGGAAATGATTGTGAGTTAATTCCATTTAGTGCTGGAAGAAGAATGTGTCCTGGGTTACCATTGGCTTATAGAGGTGTTCACACTGTGTTGGGTTCTCTTCTACTTTGCTATGATTGGAAGCTTGTGAAGAATGGACAAAAGGAAAAGGATTTGGATATGTCTGAGAAATTTGGACTTAGTTTGCATAAGGCTAAGCCTCTTCAAGCTATTCCCATGCAATCATCATCACAATGAAGATTATGTTTTTAATTTTATAGAAATGGATTCTTTATATTAATTCTCTAGCTTATTAGCTTGCTTGTGAGTAACTGTGTATGACATCCTAACTGTTTTATATCTTTTGTTGGGATATAATTTAAGGTGTGTTTGCCTTTAAAACATATTTTTGGGAGAAAAACACTTTTTTTTTTTGGGAAAATGAACTTTTTTAAATATATTTTTATTTTTTAAGAAACTAGAATTAAATTCCGAAACCACTCTTCAAGAGCAATACCAGCCGTCGAGTCCAAGATACTAGGATCCAACATATACCAGATTGCCTTTGATCGTTCACAGTCTCTAAGGCAATGCTGTTTCACTAGCTATATAAAAAATAATTATATTTAAAAATTGAAAAATATATTTTATTAATTTTATTCAATTCGTATTTATGAGACATCCAAATTGAAATATGTCCTTAAATTATTAGGAGAGAAAATTTAATTTTATAAATGTCCCTTCCGGCGGGAATAATTTGTATGTCTCCATATGGTTATTTTTGATAATTTGATAGTCACTTATTAGTTGAGTTGTCCTATCATATATGTTAACGAAGGGTTACTACACATTTAAGTATTTTTTTATTTAAGTAGATTCAATACCAATAAAAATTACTCTTATCAAAAGAGCGTGATTATACGCGCATCTTCTTTTTCTTCTCACGCTCATTTATATACATGGAACTTCTTCTTCTTACGCTCGTTTACATACAGAGCTTCTTCTTCTTCTTCGCCTTCTCTTTCACGTTCCTCCGCCTTCTTCCTCCTTAGGGCTGCACATGGATCGGATCAGATCGGATATAGCCTAAAATTTTATCCGATTCGCACTGCACTCATCAGATCGGATCGGATACGATATTCGCATTTTTTCAGACAAGATCCGATCGGATATCGGGTATATCCGCATAATTCAAAAAAACTATTTTAAGATTCTGTTTGACTGTTTTTACAAAAAAAAAATATTCAAAAAATTTATTTTTCACCTATTTAAACCTATTTACTCCTAAAATATTATCAATAAAAGTTTTTTTGAATAACAAAAAAAAATAATAATAATAACACAAGATTTAAGTTTAATTATTATAAGTTGAAGTACAACATAAAAAATTAAAAATAAAATATCATAAAATTCATAAAAAACACACTAAAATTCATATCACATTAGAGTTTATTTTCTTAAACTATACTATTTATATGAGATGTGCGGATTTGCATATCGGATCCGCAGATATCACTGCCAAATCCACAATCCAATCCTACCATAGTGCGGATCGGATAATATCCACAAAATTCGGATCGGATGCGAATAATTACCGCGAATATGCAAATATTATCCGATCCATGTGCAGCCCTACTCTTTCTCCTCCTTCTTTTTCGTGTTCCTTCTTTTTCACGTATTTTTTGCTTAACGTAATTATTTTGTTGTTGATGTTGTATTTTTTTTTCTTTTCCTCCTTTTCTCCCTGGTGAAGAAGTAGTAGAAGGTGAGAAGAAAAAGTTTTGAATTGTGCAGAATAGAAATGAACCTAAATTATATTTAGAATGAACCGAAACTATATTCAGAATGAATCGGAAATTATATTCAGAATGTAAACTCGTTTCAAAACCAACACAGACTAAATGTACCTTATTTAAATCCAGAATGAATTGAAATTACTTAATGATTGCGACACACAAACTTAATTCGAAAACAAACACACAAACAAAATTGAATCATGAACAAAAACACATCCAAATCTATCAAGTGATTTTGCAGCATTATGTGTTTCTTCTTCTTTATTTGATTAGATGAACATGACAAAAAAAAAAAACATGATAAGTTTTGAAAAAAAAAAATTTTCTTGTTTCTTTTTTTTGTTTATTTTTTTTCTTTTTTTGGGTTTTATTCCTATCAAGATAGTGAAACAAGAAGAATCATAACAAAATAATTCACTCAGAAATGAACCGAAATTATATTTAGAATGAATCGAAATTATATTCAGAATAAACCTAAAATTAAATTCAAAATGTAAACTCGTTTCAAAAGAAGCACAGACCAAATGCACCTTATTTAAATCTAGAATGAACCGAAATTACTTAATGATTGCGAAACACAAACTTAATTCAAAAACAAATACACAAACAAAATTAAATTATGAACAAAAATACATCCAAATTCATCAAGTGATTTTGCAACATTATGTGTTTATTCTTCTTTGTTTGATTAGTTGAACAAAACAAGAAAAAGAAGAACATGATAAGAAATTTTGAGAAATTTTTTCTTTTTATTTTTCTTTTTTGTTTGATTTTTTTTATTTTATTTTATTCCTCTTAAGATAGTGAAATAAGAAGAATTATAACAAAATAATTCACTCAAAAATGAACCAAAATTATATTCAGAATAAACCGAAAATTATATTCAAAATGTAAACTCGTTTCAAAACAAGCACAGACCAAATGCACCTTATTTAAATTCAGGATGAACCGAAATTATTTAATGATTGCGACACACAAACTCAATTAAAAAGCAAGCACACAAACAAAAATTGAATCATGAACAAAAATGAGAGAAGAAGAAGAAAGAGGAGGAGGAAGAGAAGGAGGACGAGGAGGAGGAGGAGGTGGTGGTGGTGGTGATGATGACGGTAACAAAAAATAAAAAATAATAATAAAAGAGGAAAAAAAGAAAAAGACGTAGTATCATAAGTGAAGAATGCGTGAATTTGAAAAAAAGAGAAGGAGAAGAAAAAGAAGAAGCGTGGGAGAAGAAGAAAACAGAAAAAAAAAGTGCGTGACTCTAATTACTTAGATACATTTAGATGCTAAAATTGTTTGAATATGGAAAATAATTCATATTAATTAAGGTGTTTATTCTCATTTAAAAAAATGTGCAAAAAGTACAGAAAAAATAACAACGAATGACAAATTATATAAGTTTCACAATTTTGTTGTTTAAATAAAATATGATGATTTCATCACCAACTATATCCATTCGTTATATTTTATGTATATTATTATGTTAATAATTTTTAAATATATAAAAATTATATAAAATAATTCTAAATTAATATGAAATTTATAGGAATAATTTATAAAATATAAATTTTAAAAAATAATATAAGCGAGTTAATTTTTTTTTAAAAATTCAACCATATTCTTTCTGCGAGTTGAGAATTTCTCAATTCCAACTCTACCCGCATCCTAAAGTTCTCAACTCTACCCTATTCGACTTTATCCGCAAAAAAATCAATTATTTTCAAACAAATATAAAATTCAATCATTTCATATTTTATACATATTAATAAAATAGAAAATAAAAAATTAAATTTAATGATATGCGAGTTTTAAAAATTCAACCATATTCTTTCTGCGAGTTGAGAATTTCTCAATTCCAACTCTACCCGCATCCTAAAGTTCTCAACTCTACCCTATTCGACTTTATCCGCAAAAAAATCAATTATTTTCAAACAAATCAAACAAATATTCATTTCATATTTTATACATATTAAAACAATTAAAATAATAAAATATAAAAAGATTCAACATAAAATTATAAATAAAATAATTATTAAATTTTTAATAAAATTAAAATAATACAAAATACAAATAATATTTTATATATTTTTTTAATTTTAAATTCTTAACACATTAATATTTAAA
>NC_029786.2:101088103-101090989 GCF_000816755.2 Arachis ipaensis | reverse complement strand
GCACCTAATTTTATCCGAAAATAAACTCACACCGCGTTCTACTTTACTGCAGCAGATCAAATAAACAACTCTACTTAATGGGATTAAATATTGAGGAGTGCTACATATACAAGTCATTTTTGTTTACAAGTCTTACAAGTTGGGCCTAACACGCGCGTTACAGAAGAAGAAGAAGAAGAAGAAGAAGTTGGGCCTAACACGCGCGTTACAGAAGAAGAAGCAGAAGAAGAAGAAGAAGCGTGAATATAAATGACTTGTATGATTTGTATGGAAAAGCGTTCTCTCTTTGCCTTCGATCTCCTTCTGTTTTTTTCGATTTTCATGGTTTCTGAAATCAAGTTTTGAAATTGTTTTGAAGATGATGGAACTTCATAAATACACCCGAACGATTACAAAAATACACCCAAACGATTATAGAAATACATCCAAAGGATTACAGAAATACACCTAAACAGTTACAGAAATAAACCAAATGATTACAGAAATACACCCAAAGGATTACAGAAATACACTCAAAGGATTTAAGAAATACACCCAAAGGATTTAAGAAATACATCCAATATAGGAAGAGACAGTATATTTCTTCTTGAAATCAATACACCCAAAGAATTTAAGAAATACACCCAAAATTCGTTGAAGTACACCTTATGCATAATTCAGAACTCTTTCTCTTTTTCCTCCTCATCTTCTGCTGCTGCTTCTTCTTCTTCAAAAACGATTTCAGAGCTTGATGTCAAAAAACAATGGAAACCGAGAATAACGAAGAAAGAAACAAAGAGAAAAGCACGTAAATGAAGAAGAAGAACAGGAAGAGGAAGAAGAACGTATAGCAAGAAGAAGAAGAAGGAGAAAGAGAAGGCAAGAAACGTACCTTGAATAATGTTTTTTTGTTTTTTCTGATAATTTTGATGAAGGAGAAAGAAGAAGAAGAAGAGGAAGCATGGAGAAAGAAGAAGAAGAAAAAGAGACAAAAAAAAAAAACGTGAAACGGCATATTTATAAATGACTTATATGACTTATACAAAAAATTAGTTGTATGTGGAGAATTACTTTTAAATATTTACGGATACGGTACATATGTCAGCCTAGTAAGATTAGTTATTTCAAGAACGAGATATTACATATATGGAATTGATCAGAATTTTTTGTCAGTGAAAGACAAAAAAGAAAAGAACCGCTTTATATAATTGGAAGTGATATTACATATATATGCGTTTTATATGTATTTGTATTTAGTAATTTTATTTTATAATTTCATAAAGAAAAATGAAATAAGTAAAAATAATAAAATTGTATTTTTTTACAAAATTTTAAAAATAATAATATTAAAAATAAAAACAAAAAAATGTAAAACCCAAAAAAATTTTTGTTTGAGCGATGCTCATTCATGATGAATCCACTATATATTACGTGCTGACCAAAATAATTAATATCAATCTATCTTTAAGTCTGATCTCTTTCTATTTTTATTTTTTCATTTTTATAATTATTGTATTTTTCATACCACAAGCTGGATAAATATCATGTATCGAGGTGGCCTTCAGCGTGCCATATTTTTGCCAAACCCTAGTCGCTATTACACGCAACTTGCCTTGATTTTATCACTAAGTTACATTTTTTACATAGAAAAAAAAATCAGTATTTTATATAATATAGATAAAATTTTAAAACTAATAATAAGAATTTCAAAGATGGAAGATTTCAACTTTTCAGAAGTTAAACATATTTCAATAATTTTTATATATAAAAAATCAATTTTTTCAAATTTTTTTCCCAAAAAAAAGAGATATATATAAAAACACATCTAAACACACTCTATAGACTATATATAATTAGGCTAGCTAAGCAAGTGAAAAACATATCTAAACATTCATCATCATAAGCCATGGACTATCTATCTCTTCTTCTTTTAGCTTCCCTTGTGTGGATTAGCATTCAAATTCTCATATCCAAAAGATTATTAGGTATCAAAACACCAAGATCACTTAAACTTCCACCAGGGCCTAACCCTTTTCCAATCATAGGAAACATCTTAGAATTGGGTAAGCAACCTCACCAAGCACTTGCTAAGCTTTCTCAAACCTATGGACCAATAATGACTCTTAAGCTTGGTAACATAACAACCATAGTTATTTCCTCTCCACAATTAGCCAAACAAGTACTCCATAAAAATGACCTAATTTTTTCTTATAGAACGGTTCCGGATACTCTTAAAGCACTTGACCACCACATACATTCAGTGGGATGGATGCAACCTTCACCTCTATGGAGGACACTTAGAAAAGTTTGCGCTACCAAAGTTTTTTCTTCGCAACAACTCGACTCCACACAAATTATTCGTCAAAAAAAATTAAAAGAATTGGCGGATTTTGTGAAGGAAAAAAGTGAAAAAGGTGAAATTTTGGATATCAATGAGGCTATTTTTATAACCGTACTTAATTCTATGTCAAACACTTTGTTTTCCATGAATTTGGTTAATTTTGGTGGTTCTAAGTCTCAAGAATTCAAGGAAATAGTTTGTGGTATAACTGAAGAAGCTGCAAAGCCTAATGTTGTGGATTTCTTTCCAATCTTGAGGATACTTGATCCACAAGGTGCACGTGCTAGAATGACCAAACATTTAAGGAAGATACTGAATATATTTGATGGTATTGTTGAAGAAAGATTGCGATTAAGGGATCTAGAAATGGACACCAAGGAATACAAAGATGTGTTAGATTATTTGCTTGAAGTGATGTTGGAAGAAAATTCTCAAATAAGTCGCATCCATGTATTGCATTTACTTTTGGTAAGTATATTTCTTGTACTACAAAACTATATCTATATGTTTCAATTTAGCTAAGATGTTGCTACAATACTTTGTTAAGGAAGTAAAGAGTGGTAAAA
>NC_029786.2:101082578-101088094 GCF_000816755.2 Arachis ipaensis | reverse complement strand
ATCATTCACCATCACTTTTTGTTTTAAAATTCTAAACAAGTAGATAAATTAATTTTCACTCTTTTTACCATGCAATAAAAACTTTTTTTTTTTGAGGTAATCAAAAGATTTTCCTTCAATTTGTTAGTAATTTTGATATATCATTGTATTTGTGTTAGGATCTATTTGTGGCTGGACTAGACACAACATCGATTACCATAGAATGGGCAATGGCAGAATTACTACGCAACCCAGAAAAATTGCAAAAATTGAAAGAAGAGCTTGAACATGTTCTTGGCAAGGATGAAAAACAAATTGAAGAATCACATATCTCAAATCTTCCTTTTCTAGAAGCTGTGGTGAAGGAAACTTTTCGCTTTCATACACCAATCCCATTCCTATTGCCACACAAGTCACAAGAGGATGTTGAACTATGTGGCTTTACTGTACCTAAAAATGCACAAGTTTGGGTTAATGTATGGGCAATGGGGAGAGATTCAAGTATTTGGACAAACCCTAATGAATTCATGCCTGAAAGATTTTTGGAGAGTAAGATTGACTTTAAAGGTCAAGATTTTGAGTTAATTCCTTTTGGGGCCGGAAGAAGAATTTGTCCTGGATTACCATTGGCTTATAGGACTATACACATTGTGTTGGGCACTCTTGTTCATGGCTATGATTGGAAGTTAGTTAATGGGCAAAAGGCAAAGGACCTAGATATGTCTGAAAATTTTGGGCTTACCTTGCATAAAGCCCAATCTCTCCAAGCTATTCCCATGAAAACACACCATTGAAGAGGTGATATATATGTGGTGCATGTAACAATTTATTGGCCCGACAAAATTTTAAATGGAGTTCAATATTGGGATGTATTAGTTCTTGACTTGTTAAGTTGAGGGATACCGTAAAAAAAAAAAAACATGTTATTAAAAAAAAAGTGATAAATATCTGATTCAAAAAAAAAAAGATGATATATATGCGGCAAAGACTTTAGCTTAAATGATAAATCTTAGTACCTCTTCTCTTGGTACCAAATTAAAGTTTAGCTAAAGCTAAACAGTAGATGTAAATTCTTAAAATGTTGCATGTAAATATATGTAGTGTGTATAAGTTTGTGATGATATAATATCTAAAATTAAGGACTCTTCAATCTATTTGACCTAAAAACAATGTGATATATATTAATATTTTATAAAAAAAAAGTGATATTAATATACGAACTCGTCTTTATTTACCGAAAAATAAAAGTTATGGAGTCCTCGTTAATAGTATATTATTTTTTAGAGAATTCTTTATTTTTTATGTTTTTCTAAAGTGAATTAGTATTCGCTTAATATATAAAATGTGACGAATTTTTACTTGTTTTCTGTACAAGTCAAGATATATATCTTTTCTGTTAGATAAATTAAAGTGCATGGCTTAATTTATAATCCATTTGTGCTTCATTTACTATATAATATACATAACTTTTAAGTATACGAAATAAAATAAGGACATAAATCAAAAAACGACTTTTTCTATGTTCTCATGTTAACTGTTGTATATTAGCTCTCTGCTATTGTATCTTTATTAGATGGCTTAATAATTAGAGGTGGAGAGTTTAACTTAATGATCCTTAGGAATTGAAACTGGATTCTCTTATCGAAAGACATAAGTCATCTGATATGTGAGTTAGTTAGTTTGGCGCCAAAAGTAGTTAGCTAACTAGATGGTTGGTTTTAGTTAGTGAGTTTATTACACAGTTAAGCTTAGATTATTATTGGTAAGAACTAAGAAGATATTTATTGTAGGATTATTATTGGTAAGAACTAAGAAGATATCTATTGTAAGTGTTAAAGATATAATTATTGATGTATTTTTTTTATCGGTTTAAATTTTTTGGACGATTAATATCATAATATAATATAAAATTTCTGCGATTAAATGGTTTTGAATAATTTTTGTAAAGTGTACAAAATTACTATTGACAAACAAAATGAATGATTTTGGATAATTTTTGTATTAGTGGTTTAATGAGTTGAATATTTATGTATTTAAATTTGTATGTCGGTTATAAAAAAATAAATAAATAAAAAATTCAACTAAATCAAATCAAGCTAGCTCTATTATGCCCAAGTGGACTGCAACTCTTCATAAATAACAATGGCAAAAAAAAAGGTGTAAAACAAAAATGGGGAGAAGCAAGAGAAAATTTCCTAAAGATTAGAAGCCAAGAATAATTGAAAGGACGATGATTGCTCAAACTATAAATTAAAGGCACCACTGGTTCATAGAAATGAAACTATAATTATTATAACATATAAATTAATCAAGGATAATCATACTATCACTCAGTCACTGCGTATAAAAATATATATTTGATATTTAAAAATATACATAAATACATGATAATTGATTTTGGTTTATAAATAATATTTTTAAACATTTAATTAGCTAACAACTAAACTCTGAGGGAGGACTTGAAGAGGTTGGGTCTTATGTAAAGTAAACCCAAAAGTATAATTCATGTCCATGTCTTGTGGCTTCATTTCATCAGCTAACTTCCAATGAAAGTGATACAAAAGAGATGCCAATATGAAATGTATGGACCTTGATGCAAAAGGCAATCCAGGACAAATTCTTCTACCAGCACCAAATGGGATATACTCAAAACTTTTGCCCTTAAAATCAATATCACTATCCAAGAATCTCTCAGGTTCAAATAAATTAGGGTTAGCCCAAATGCTTGAATCTCTTCCCATTGACCACACATTAACTAGGATTTGTGCATGTTTGGGAACTGTGAAGCCACCTAACTCTACGTAATCAATTGCCTTGTGGGGTACTAGAAATGGTGCCGGTGGATGAAGCCTCAAAGTTTCTTTCACAATTGCATTAAGGTATGGGAGCTTTGAGATGTTAGACTCTTCAATTTTTCCATTTTTGCCAAGTGCTTGATGAAGTTCCTCCTTAACTTTAAACATTTTTTCTGGATTATGTAACAACTCAGCCATTGCCCATTCTAGTGTGCTTGATGTTGTGTCTATTCCCGCAATAAATAAATCCTGAATTAATATTATTAAAGAATAAATTTTACAATAGATTTGATAGCAAGGGTTCAAATGGCAAGTAGATGCTGAACCAAGGACTTCTCACTAAATACAAAAAAAAAAAAAATTAGTCATTAAGAGAAGATCATTAATTGATAATTTAATACATTTTTTTCATAAAAATCAGTTCTATTTTAGATTATTATCAAGTTATATAATAATATTGCATATTTTTGGTAAATTATGGGTAAGGTCGGATACCCGCAGATTAAAAACGGGTAAAGTTAGGATTGGGATATTCTCAATCCGTAGGTAAGATATATAGAGTTGAGTTTATATAAAAATCTTAACCCTCGAATAGGATTAGGGTTGAATCCAAATCGTACCTTACTCTATCCATTGTTATCCCTATTTGATAGACAGTGACAAATATTTAGTGGCGTTTTATATAACTGCTACTATATATTGGAGTTATATATTTGTCAAGCCAAACATTTAAATATATTTAACTAAGACTTAAATATGTTTCCAATTTTATAAATATAGATAATTTTCATTTTTTTAGTAGTCTATCTAAAATTATATATAATGTTGGTCTTTAGTCTCTATTGGCTCTTTTAATTTATTTTTTTCTTTACCTATCATTATACTTTTTTATCATTATAAAATATGTTATTAATTGTAATTCTATGTTTTTTACAAACATGTACACTTACATATCTAATCTAAAGGGTCAAAGGTTGTTTGTCTAGACATTCATATTTTCAAATACAATTTCTCTCTCACATGCATACAAGTGAAGGAAAATAATTGATAACCAATAATATAAATTAAATGCTTCAACTTTAAATTTTTAGAGATATAACTTGATTTTTTATCGGTTTAGAGTTTTGAGATGAGTGGTATCATGACATGGTATGAGAGCTCTATGTCCGAAAAATCTAGAATTCGATCATTGGTGAACCCTAAAAGAGAAAAAAATAATATAAAACAAATAAAAAAAAGGCCTATTAAAAAAAATCAAACAAACTCAAAAGAGGCTATTACTTAAAAGGAGTATTAGAGATATAATTATTCATGTTATATTCTCTTATCAAATTAAACTTTTAGAATGAGTGATTTCAAGATACAAATCAACGAATAAAATTGAGGTATGTTACAGCAAACTCCATGATTATTCTAAAGAATTTGAAAATGTTGATTATAGATAAGGAAAAAGATGAGTAAAAAATAATTACCACGAATAAATATATAACATCATTGAGGTTTAATTCAGAACTCCCTTGCTTGATAAGATCTAGAAAGGAATCCAACACATCATTGCATTCATTAAAGTTCATTCTTGACTCATCACTTGATGAATGCGTTCTTTCTTCAATAACACTGTTAAGGAACTCTAGCATCTTTTCGAAATTAATTTTGGTACTTGAACGTGTGCCTTGTGGATCAAGTAACCGGAGGAAAGGGAGAAAATCTGAAACACTAGTTCTTCCAGTTTCTTTGGTAAGACCAATCATTATCTCCTTAAACTCATGAAACTTATTATTATCAAAATAATTATAATGAGCCAAATCCATCGAAAGAAGAGTGTTTGACATGGAATTTATGATAGTTGTAAAGATAGCCTCACCAATATCAAAAGCTTCACCTTTGATGCAACATTCATGAACATAATTTAGCAAGTCTTGAACCTTTCTCTTGCGGATGCATTGTGTAGAGTCTAGTTGCTGAGGGGAGAATATTTTTGTGGCACAAGCTCTTCTAAGGGTTCTCCACTTAGCTGCTGAAGCTGGCATCCATACCTATTGAATTTTAATTTAGGGTCATCGATCGGAGAATAAAGAATACAAAGTGGTGACGTAATTAGGGCGGTCAAAATGGACTAAATTTATCGAGTCAATCTGTTTATTTATTTAAATAAGTGGACTTTGTCTCTAAAATTAAGCTCGTTTAAATTTCGGGTTAAACGGACTGAGCCCAATTAACCCGGAAAAAATGATGGGTTAAACGGGTGGTCCGTTAATTTTTTTTTTATATTTTTTTTTAAAAAAAAAAGCACTTTTAGCCGATATTCCTTCCAATCCGACCCGAAAATCCGGCTCATCAACTAAAAAAAAATTATTTTTTAAAGGATTTTGACCTAAAAATGATATTTTTTGTCAAAATATTTTTTAAAAAATAAAATAAAATGATAAACGGACTGACCCGTTTAACCCATCGGCCTTACCATAAATGGTCCGGACTAAAAAATTATGACCCGGAAATAAAGTGGGCTTAAACGGGCCAGTCCATTTAACCCACGAACTTAACGGGTCGGGCCTAAATAGACCGAACTAGTCCGTTTGACAGCCCTAGACATAATAATGCGAGTGATGCAAGCCTATACCGCTAAAAAATTAGATATTAGTCATCTTATATTTTGTCGTTAAAATTTTTTTATAGTATTTATATAATTACCAATAAAAAATTTTTTAATGGTCACAAAAAATATATAATTATCATTATGAC
>NC_029786.2:101081122-101082541 GCF_000816755.2 Arachis ipaensis | reverse complement strand
AAAAATAATTTTTATTATGGTGATTTAGAATTCAAAATATATTAGCTGACATTAATTAAAAAATTAACTTTCTAATTGAAATTAACAAAATAATATCTCTAACTTGCAATTATTTAATACCAATGAAGTTTTGGAGAAGTCCTCAAGTGATTGTGACCATGTTGTAATAACTGGGAGCTTCCTACCGGAAAAAAGTGCATCATTTTTATGGAGTGCTTCTTTGGCTATTTGTGGAGAAGAAATGACAATGGTGGTTATACTAGCCAACTTGAGAGTCATTATAGGTCCATAAGTTTTAGAAAGATGAGTGATTGCCTCAAGAGGGTTATTGGTGCCAAAAAGCTTCAAAATGTTCCCAATGATGGGGTAGGGGTGAGGACCCGGTGGAAGTGGAAGCTTGGAATAGTAAGTTTTAGAACTTTGGATCCCATTATAGAATGATGATATGAAAAGGAACAATGGAATTATTGCCGAAACAAAAGATATGATGAATAATATTATTAGTATTTCCATTTGGCTAGTTGGTTAGACTCCACACAGCTCGAACACTCACTTCAATATTTATATATACAATTTTACTAAGCTATAATCTCCGGACACTGATATAGATATAGAACATGACACGATACGACACAAAATATACAGACATACAAATTTTAAAATTTTATAAGATATAGAGACATGATATATATATATATAAAATATAAAATATTTTTAGATAAATTATAATAAATTATTTTTAATATTTTAGTAATATTAAAATATAAAATAATTTTTTAACCTTTTTTAATATCTTCTTTTAATTATATAAAAATATTTAAAATATTTTTATTTTAATGAATAATAATATATATTATTTTTAAACTTATTTCAAGAATACATATTAAGAATAAGTCTGAATACGCTGACACGTGATGGCATTTAGGTGTATCCAAATGTGTCCGAAGAATATTTTTTTATTTTTTATTATTAAGACACGGTTGGACACAGCAGACACACGTATCGGACGAGTGTCAATAAATTTTGTGTCCAAAATGTATTTGACACGCAAATACAGTAACTCAACGAAGTGTCCATACTTTATAGTTACTAAAGAACCAATATCTATCTGTGACGAATCAGAGCTATTCAAATTCTATCTATTGATGTATATAATAGAGCTCTATTTATTCTTGTGAAATATATATATATATATATATTAACTTGATTTGATCTATATACAATCTTATTTTTAATAATTTGATAGTTACTTATTAATTAAATTGTTCTTATTTCATATAAATATTAATTAGGGACTGAAGGTATCTATTCTCATTAAGAAAATTATTATACATAAAAAAATAAGAATGAATAACAAATTATATAGGTTTTACAATTTTTTTTAAATAAAATATGATTTTAAATTTATCCATTCTCTAT
>NC_029786.2:101078217-101081111 GCF_000816755.2 Arachis ipaensis | reverse complement strand
AATGTCAATAAATACCTTATGGACATAAGTTTATTAATTTTTTCATGTTCGAGATAGAGAGATGCGTGCAGTATAAGCCAAATCTTGATTTGCTATTTTTTTTTGTGGGTTCACCAAAAATCGAATTCTTGAGCTTTCGGACATAAAGTTTTAATACTATATTATGAAATTATTCATCCCAAAAATTTAAGTTAATAAGAGATAGTAACACTAATAGTTATATCTCTAAAACGTTTTATATAATTGAAAGTGATATGCCATAGATATGCGTTTTAAACGTGTTTTCATTTAGTAATTTAATTTTAGAATTTCATAAAAAAAATTAAAAAATCGTAAAAATAATAAAATTATATTTTTAGTTTATTTTTTTCTTACAAAATTTTTAAAATAATTGTGTTTTGTTTTCACTTTGAGAAGAAGGAGGGAAAAGAAAAAGAGGAAAAGAAGAGGAGAAAAGGGGAAAAAGAAAGGAAAAAGGGGAAGGGTGTCGAAACTTGGAGTCGCCGTCACTAATTTATAGTATTTTTATTAAAATACATCTTATATCTTATTTTGTTTACAGTATAAATAAAATACGTGTAATATTATTTTGTTTACTATATTAATTAGTAATCTTTCTTCAACAATACCATCAAATATATCCATCATCTTCCTAAAATGTTTGGTCATTCTAGCACGTGCACCTTGTGGATCAAATATCCTCAAACTTGGAAAGAAATCCACAACATTAGGCGGTTTTGCAGCTTCTTCAGCAATACACTAATTATTTCCTTGAATTCAGAGACTTCGAGCCACCAAAATTAACTAAATTCATGGAAAACAAAGTATTTGGTATAGAATTAAGAAGTAAAAATTTATTGTCTTAGGATCTCTTTGTGCCTGGATTAGACACAACATCAGTTACTATAGAATGGTCAATTGCAGAATTACCACGCAACCCAAAAAAATTGCAAAAAGGGTTGGATTTCTCCTTAAACTCTTTTTATTAAGTAATTAAGAAGTGTTATTTTTTTTAATTAAATAAATCTTAGCTATCTATTTATTATATTTTAAAATCAATTGTTTAGATTCAGTATTTAAAATTTAGAATTTAAAATTTTAGATTTAGTATTTATGATTTAAGATTTAGAGTGTTTTATTTATTTTATTTTTTTTAACTTTAATAGCAAGTTAATTTTCAAAAAATATTGCACTTCTTATTTTCTTTGGAAGGCATTAACATTCACCCTCACTCTTGTTTTATTTCAAAATTCTAAACAAGTATATAATTAAATTTAACATGATACACATAAACTCATTTACAAATTTATATCCCATTTGACCCACGAAATTTTGGTGTATAAAAATTATGCATAAAATAGAGTTCATCTATGAAAATTTTCACTCTTTTATAGTCTTTTTACCATGCAATTTTTTTAGGTATTCAAAACATTTTTTTTTTCAATTTGTTAGTAGTTTTGATATATCATTGTATTTTATAAATTGATTGTGTTAGGATTTCTTTGTGGCTGGATTAGACACAACTTCAGTTACCATAGAATAGTCAATGGTAAAATTACTATGCAACCTAGAAGAATTGCAACTGAAAGAAGAGCTTGAACATGACCTTGGCAAGGATGAACCACAAATTGAAGAATCACATATCTCAAATCTTCCTTTCCTAGGAGCTGTGGTGAAGGAAACTTTTCGATTTCATACACCAATCTCATTACTAGTGCCACACAAGTCACAAGAGGATGTTGAACTATGTGGCTTCAATGTGCCTAAAAATGCACAAGTAGTTTGGATTAATGTATGGGCTATGGGGAGAGATTCAAATATTTGGACAAAACCCTAATGAATTTATGCTTGAAATATTCTTGGAGAGTAAGATTGACTTTGATTTAATTCCTTTTGGGGTCCGAAGAAGAATCTGTCCTATGGGACTATAGGACTATACTACATAGTGTTGGGCACTCTTGTTCATGGCTATGATTGGAAGTTAATTAATGGGCAAAAGGCAAAAGACCTATATATGTCTAAATATTTTGGGCTTACCTTGCATAAAGCCCAATCTCTCCAAGCTATTACCATAAAAAATTAAAAAAAATACAGCATTGAAGGTAATATATATGCCTGGTCAGCAAAAAAAAAAAAAGTGATATATATGTATTCAAGGTGGTCATCATCGTGGAGCGGTCAAGTGGTCAGCTCACTCGTCCGTTTAAGCAAGTGTCGGGAGTTCGAACTCCACCTTGTGCATGCAGCAACTCATTGGCCAGCGGCAGATCCTTAAATGGAACTCAGATTCGCGACGGATTAGTCTTTAACCTATCGGGTTGGGAGATACCGTTTGGGTAAAACCCAAAAAAAGAATCAGCATGGAGCGGAGGCCTAGCACAGATGGCGTACTTATGTGCCTCTTGCAAGTTGTTGTTTAAGAACCCATAATGTGTATCAAAATTGGGGGCTGTCCAATCCACTTGACTAAGTAGTGGATGTCTGGATGAAATCCTTAAATATTGTATGTATGAGTGTAGTGTGGATGAATTTATAATGTGTAGGATTGAGAACTTCTCAATTTATCCGACAAAAATAATGTGATATATATCATTTATCCAAAAAAAAAGAAGGTAATATATATCTAACAGCATAAAAAGATTATATATATGCTGAAGAGGCTTTAGCTTAGTAATAAATTTTGGAACCTTAAGCTAAGTAGTGAATATAAACCCTTAAAATGTTGCATGTGAGTGTGTAGTATGTATAAGTTTGCAATGTTATAATGCCTAAAAAATTAAGAGTTGTTCAATCTATTTAACCCAAAAAAAAAGGGATGATATATATTAATATTCTGTAAAAAAAAATGATATTAATAGATGAACTTGTCCTTACCAAAAAATAAAAAAACATGG
>NC_029786.2:101065458-101076867 GCF_000816755.2 Arachis ipaensis | reverse complement strand
ATCTTTTATAGTTATATTATTTTTAAAAAATTCTGTATTTTTTTTTATTTTTTTTCTAAAGTGAATTAGTATTCACTTAATATATCAAATGTGTGGCAAATTTTCACTTGTTTGCTGTACAGGTCAAGATATATGTCTTCTGTTAGATAAATTAAAGTGCATGGCTAATTTGTAATCTATTTGTGCTTCATTTACTATAATATACATAATTTTTAAGTATATAAAATAAAATAAGTACATAAATCAGAAACAACCTTTTTTAACTTCTCATGTAAACTGTTGTATATTAGTTGTACCATTGTATCTTTATTAGATGACTTAATTAGAGGTGTAGTGTTTAATGATTCTTAGGTATTGAAGCTGGATTCTTACAGAAAGACACAAGTCATCTATGACGTGAGTTAGTTAGTTTGGCGCCAAAAGTAATTAGGTGACTAGATGGTTAGTTTTAGTTAGTGAGTTTGTTACACAGTTAAACTTAGTTAGATTACTATTGATAAGAACTAAAGATATTTATTACAAGTATTAGAAATATAACTATTCATGTGTATCCTCCTATCAATTTAAAATTTTAAAAAGAATAGTATCGTAATATGGTATTAAAGCTTCTATAACTGAAAAATCTAGAAGTCGATCCAAACATATTATAGATATAATCATTCGTCTTCTCTTATTAACTGGATTATGATGAGTGTGATTTGTTCTTGTAAATCTCATTTCGATTTTGAGAAAGAAAACAGAAAAGCTTGAACAACTCTCTTCCCCCTTCTTCTCTTTAATCGATTCTTTTCTTTTTCTTTTTTTTTTAAAAAATTTATTTCTTCACTCTCTGAACTTACACATGGAAAAGTTACCTTTCACTACTACCAATTGTTAATCTTGAAAATTGATTGTACAATAACAAATCAACCGTCATGCCTTATAATGTATATTATAAAAAATGACTTCCATCAACTACATGCTACATGCTATATCAAAAAAATTATCTCGTTAAACGGTTAAAATACATATATAAATTTAGAAGTACAACTGTTGGTAAACACAATATTCTTTGCTTCTTTTAAACTGGAAATTCAGTTCAATACTCTATACTATAGAGGCATACTTCTATTCTGATTATATCAAATAATTGCAGGCCGAAGTTATTATTTTAAATTTCATCCCATTGTCTCTCTTTCCCCCTTTAATTTGGTATTTGATCACAGAATATAGTCAGATGAGTTACTTTTACAACCCAAGAACAGCTAGGGGTGTTCATGGTTCAGTTTTTTTATAAACTGAACTGAAACTGCACTAAACCATTTTAAATGGTTTAGAAACTAAACCAAACTACTTTGTCAAATAAGAAACTGATTTTAAACCAGTTTACAATACAGTGCACCAGTTTAAATCAGTTCATAAAAATAAAACCAGTTTTAATTGAAAAAACCAGTTTAAACTGGTTTATAGGCTAAAACTAGTTTTAACTTTTAACATATATATAATTAGTTTTTATATTTTCTCTCTCCCCCTCTCTCTCCCACTCTCTCTTCTTCTCCCCCTCTCTCTCCCCCTCTCTCTCCCTCCTCTCTATCTCTCTCTCTTTCTCTCTCTCCCTTCTCTCCTCTCTCTCTCTCTCTCTCTCCCTCTTCCTCTCTTTCTCCTCTTCTCTCCCTCTTTCTCTCCCTCCTTTCTCTCTCTCCTTTTCTCTCTCTCCTTCCCCTCTCACTCTTCCTCTTCTCTCTCTCCCCTTTTCCTCTCTTTGTCTTCCTCTCTCTCCCCCCGTTTTTCTTTTCTCTTTCTCCCCATCTCTCTTCTTATCTTCCTCTCTCTTCCCCTCCTCTCTCTCTCCCCTGCCCCTTTTTCTCCCCCTACCCTTTCTTTCTCTCTCCCTTTTCTCCCTCTATCCCTTTCTCTCATTCTCTCTCCCATATCCCTCTTCCTCTGTATCTCTCTCTCCCTCTCTCTCCTTCACTCTTCCCCTCCTCTCTCTCTCTCTATCTCTCTTTCTCCTTTCTCTTTCTCTCTCACTTTCTCTCCTTCCCTATTCCCCTCTTCTCTCTCTCTCCCTCTCTCTTTCTCTCTGTCTCTCTCACTTTCTCTCCGTCTTTCTCTTCCTCTCTCTCTCTTGCGCTGTTTCTTTCCCTCCCTTCTCTCTCTTTGTCTCTCTCCTCCTCCTCCGATCTCTCTTTTTCCTATCTCTCCTTCTCTCTTATTTTTTCTTTTTTCTCTCTCCCTCATTTCTCTCTTATTTTAGAGAAAAGAGGGATATAGAGTGAGAGAAGGTTGAGAGAGAAAGAGAAAAGAGAGAAAGGAAGGGAAGAAAGAGGAGAAAGAGAGAGAGGAGGGCGAAGAAAGAGAGAGAAGAGGAGAGAGAAAGAAGGGAAGGGGGAGAGAGAAGTAGGAGAGAGAAAGAGAGAAAAGGGAAAAAGGAGAGAGAGAGAGAGAGAGAAATAGGAAGAAAGAAGGGAGGGAGAGAGAGAGGGGAGGGAGAAGAGAGAGAGAGAAACAAAAGGGAAGAGACAGGGAAAAGAGAGAGAGAGAGAGAGAGAGAGAGAGAAGGAGAAGGGAGGGAGAGAGAGAGAGAGAAAGAGAGAGAGAAGGGGGAAGGGAGGGGGTGAGGGAGAGGTGAGAAAAAAGAGAGGTAGAGAGAGCGAGAGGAAAAAGAGAGAGAGGAGGGGAAGAAAGAGAAGGAGAGAGAGAGAGAGAGAGAGAGCGAGAGAGAGAGAGAAAGACGAAGAGAGATGGGAGGGGGAGAGAGAGAAAGTAAGGGGAAGAGAGAGGGAGAGAGAGAGAGAGAGAGAGAGCGAGAGAGAGAGAGAAAGACGAAGAGAGATGGGAGGGGGAGAGAGAGAAAGTAAGGGGAAGAGAGAGGGAGAGAGAGAGAGAGAGAGAGAGCGAGAGAGAGAGAGAAAGACGAAGAGAGATGGGAGGGGGAGAGAGAGAAAGTAAGGGGAAGAGAGAGGGAGAGAGAGAGAGAGAGAGAGAGCGAGAGAGAGAGAGAAAGACGAAGAGAGATGGGAGGGGGAGAGAGAGAAAGTAAGGGGAAGAGAGAGGGAGAGAGAGAGAGAGAGAGAGAGAGAGAGAGAGAGAGAAGGGAGAGCGGGGGGAGAAAGAGGAGAGAGAGAGAGAAAAGGGAGAGAGAAAGTGAAGTGAGAGAGAGAAAGAGTATGTAAAAACTAATTTTAAAGTTTAAATAAAACCAGTTTTAATTTGGTTTAAAACTAAACTGAACCATAAAAACTGATTTTTAATAAACTGGTTTTCACAAAAACTATGGTTTCAGTTCAGTTTCAGTTCAGTGAAACCAGTTTTTTTGCACACTCCTAGGAACAGCTGTAGAATATTTATGATATGGTTCCTGTATACTTTTTTCTCAAACGCTCAAATAACCTAATATTTGCAAAAGCCCCATATACAAATCATTTGATTCATGTGTAAGAATTAATACATAATTGACATTTTTTTGTGGAATTTTATGTTTTTACTTATTTGTCGTATGTGTTAAAAGATCCTTGTAAAAATCAGATCAAACTATGGAGCATATTGTGCTTCTAGTTTTTTTCATACTGATAACATTGTCGTGATTTGAGTACTTATCTTATAGGGTTTTGTTTCTTTTTTTTTTTTCCCCTTTCTTTTTCCTATCAATATAAATGATTGTTAACTGTGGTTTTGGCATAAGTGCAGAAACTTCAGAAGCAACACAACTGTATTCACTATGATCAGACACTGCTTGCAGTAAGATACTAAGATTCTTCCATCACTATTTAGCTTTGCTATTTGTGGTTAAGGTTTTCTACTTTTTCCCCCGATTAAAGTGAAATACATGATTTGCACTAATATTCTTTCTTCTTCCCTGTGTTTTCTTTGTAGATGCATGGTCTTGAAGGTCAACTTGAACGTAGAACGTTGATCTATACCCTGTGGAACCAGTCTACAAAGATGGAGAATAAAGGCTGGCATCCTATTACTTTCAGCTATGCAAATGCTAGCCCTCAAGGATAAAAGGAAATGAAGGTTATCTTCTGATACCTTATATTATACCTGTGCATAGATTTAGCTGCATAATTGGTGGATAATTGAGAACTACTTGTGCAGAGATTTTATTCTTTTTTGTCAATAGTTCTATTAATTATCATAGTCTGCAAAATTATGCTCAATTACTGACCTACTTTCACATATACTTGGTACCTCAAATGGGATTGGTATACACAGAATAGCATACACCACACAAAGATTTTGAAGACCCTAGTAACAACATATTCCTAGGTAGCTGTGGCTGAATCAGTTAATTTGGATGTAACAATCTAATAGGACCATATTTTATCTGTGTTTAGCTAATTACGTATCTATCACGTATAGTACAGTTATCAGTTAGATAAAGTGATAATTACAGTATAAAGAGAAGCATTTTTCTTTTTATATTTTCGGTATTGGAGAAGCGTTATTCTCAAAAGCTCACGTCAGTTCCACAGTGAGTGATGGGGGTGATAGTGTATTAGTAGCTCATAATTCTATCTTTGAAGCAGAAATCAATTGAAGAAAAAGTCATTGATTCAAGAGAAAGTTGAACAGGTGAACAATAATTACGTATCTACTTAGTGTAATAGGTGAACAATAATTACGTATCTACTTAGTGTGATTAATAACAGCTATATATTTGCATGTTGTTTAACTATGATCATGGTGTGTATCACATTGCATAAGTGACTTTGTATGGCATTGTTATCTGATAGCTGCAGCTTTTTCTATAAGTAGTAGTAATAGAGAGAGAAGAACTGACCTAAAATGGAGTTATTCAATCCTGCATAAGAAAACAAACACTTAAAGCAACCACCATTCATGAATATGTCAGCATAACTGCATAAGAAACAACATTTGAAAGGCATAAAAACAAGAGGTAAGTACCGTCAGGGAGAGAAAGAAGAGGTTCAAAAGAGCAATCGCAGTGGCAAGGGGGGCAAGAAGAGACGGCGGAGAGGGACTTGTTGAGATGCCAATAGAGTGGTCTGCCGCCAATGTAACCAATGAGACAGAATCCAACTGTCGACATCAACACCATGAACACTCACTGTTGCTCCTGTTCATCCTTTCTTTCTCTTTCGTTTGTTCATTTTAGACAATGTTAGTATTATATACACAATGAACGTTCCTCCATTTTGATCATTTGCTTCCTCAAAATTTTTAGTGTAAACACTATTTCTTGAAATTGGGGGTGTGAGTTGTGATCTGTGAAAAATGTAGTTATGGCCCCATGTATGTCAATGAAACTCCAGCCAGGAATTTTCCTCAATCCAAGAGATCTCATATGATTCCATACCTCACCCACTTCTTCCCACTTGTTTATCCAAGCATAGCAATGTGCAAGTTGTACATAATGCCCTGCATTCGTAGGCCTCAGCATGAGAATGTCATTGGCAATTGCATCACCAAGTTCCTTATTACCATGTGCTCGACATGCATCAAGGATTATGCCTAAAACGTCTAGATGAGGCCCTAAGAATACTTTTCGGTACAGGTTATACGCCTCCTCGACCCTCCCTGCTCGACTGAGGAGATCAATCACACAAGCATGGTGTTCAAGATTGGGTGCAATTCCAAAATCTCTACTCATCGATTTGTATATGCTCAATCCTTGGTCTACAAGTCTATTATGACTACAACAAGATAGAACCGACAAGAAAATCACATGGTTTGGTTTAATCCCAGTTTTCAGGAACTCTGAGTATAACCTAAATGCAATTTCTCCTTTGCCATGATAGCCGTACCCTGCAATTATTGCACTCCATGACACCAAGTCCTGATATGGCATCCGGTTGAAACACCTTTGGGCGGCATCCAAATCGCCACATTTCCAGTACATGTCTACCAAAGAAGTGTCCACTAAGATGCACGACTGAAGGATGTTTCTTACAACATAGCTGTGTATCCATCTTCCCAAGTGAAGTTGTCCAGTTGACGCGCAGCCTTGGAGGAGGGAGACAATGGTTATTGAATCAGGATTTTGATGATCACTCCTCATTTCATTGAAAAGCAACAATGCCTTACATACATAGCCATTTTGTGCATATCCACTAACTATTGCGTTCCAAGAAACCAAATCTCTTTTGCTCATCCTATCAAATATAATTGAACTCTGGTCCAAGTGATCACACTTTGCATACATGGTAACAAGAGAGTTTTGAGCGGCACTATCCAATGACAATTCTTGCCTCATTATGTAACCATGAACGGATGCCCCCAAATGAATAGACCCAAGTTGACCACATGCTGTAATTACACTGGCCATAGTAGCACTAGATGCCTTCACTCCAAGATTCAACATTTGGCGGAACACACACAGTGCCTTATTAGCAGAATCATTCTGCACAAGGCCTGATATCATGGCTGTCCACAAAACTACATCCCTATCCAAACTCCTCTCAAACATTCTGAAAGCAGTGTCAACGTTCCCACCTTTCAAGTACGCTACAATCAATGATGTTTCAATATGTGCATCCAAGTGAAAACCACCTCTCAAAATCTGGCCATGAACTAGCATTCCTAATTTCAACTCCCCCCTTGATGCGACCACAGATAGCACTGACCCAAAAGTCTGCCGATCAGGCGCTAACCCTTCCACCCTCATTGTCTTAAAAAGCAGCAGAACCTCAGTCAGATCCCCAATCTGGGCATAGGCTGATATCAACGAATTCCAAGAAACTAAATCTCTTTGCTCCATGTAATCAAACAACTTCCTAGAATCCTCAATGCTTCCACATTTCCCATACACATTCAATAGAGAATTTGACAAGGTCATATCAACCATAAACCCATGTGAAACCGCACAGCCATGCAAACACTGCACTTGAGCAATTTCTGAAATTCCAGATAGCAAGCTTAGCAATGTAACACTAGTGGGCCGAATTTCTTGGCAACACATCTCACCAAACAAGGAAAAAGCCTCAAGAACACGACCACCATGGGAATAGCAGCCAATAATGGTAGTCCAAGGGACAACGTTTCTCTGAGGCATAAAGTCGAACACTTTGCGAGCAACATCAGGGAACCCGAATTTGACATAGAAAGTAATCAAAGAAGAAGCTATGTAAGAATCACGGGAAAAGCCAAGAAGAACGATGCGTTGGTGGAGGAGGAGGCCAAGGGAAAAGAGGTTGAGGGATGAACATGCTTTGAGGAGAGCGGGGAAGGTGAAGGGATCAGAAGGAACTTGGGAATGGAGCATAGAGGCATAGGTGAGGAGGATTTGGTGGTCGGAACCTTGGGAGGAAAGGTAGTTGATGTGGCCATTGAATGAGTGGGTGTCGGTGGCTGAAGGTGGTGGTGGTGGTGGTGGTAACAGTATCAGCCACCGGATTTTGACTGTTCTATAGGCAGTGAACTTCAGCAGCAACGAGTAGGGAATCTTTGGTTTGAATGCGTACATTAGTATAACCCATTACAGATCATTGCTGCTTGTGCTCTCACTATATGAATGGTCTCACAAATGAGTTATTTGAGGAGGGCAAAATGAGTTTCAGAGAAGATATTTGAAAAAAAAAATTACATGAACCAACTTGTAATCTACACATCAAATCGACGTTTACATTTGTTTCAAAAAAAAAAAAAAAGAAAACACATCAGTCCTCAACTAATTAAAATTACAAAAATGTCCCTTATTTTCTACAAAGCGAGCCATTTAAGTCCCTCCAAGGGACCTATTTGTCCTTATATATTTTGGACGGAGGAACTTAAATGTCTCGCATTTTAGAAGGTGAAGGACGTTTTTATATTTTTAATTAGTGAAAGACTTATGTTGTCTTTAAATTAAAAAGTCATGGACTTATTTGTCTTTTTCTCTAAAAAAGAATAATTCTAACTTTATAACATTCTTTTTAACAAAATAATTTTATTGATTACTTGAGCAAGCAAAAACTTTATTTGTCATTTTGTCATTTGTCAAAGAGAATTATACATAACCAAATCAACATCTACCTCCTTTCCAAGTTGACAAAGAGAATCATTTGTCATTTTGTCATTGATGAATAACTGGGTTGTTTGCCCTGAAAAGTCCCAAATTTGCATCTGCACAATCAACACCAGCGAATTATACATAACCAAGGTAACATGGAAGTCCATGCACAAAATCAATCAGCAGATTTCAATCATCAAAAAAAAAAAAAAATCAATTCATAGCTTATCCAACCATTGCATATTTCAATCAAGCAAGGTATAAATCAACATTATGCATATCTCTAGAAAACAGCATCAATCAATAATCAACATTCCCACAAGGCCACAAAACAGCAACTATATAAAACAAATAAACTCTAAACAACATCAATCAACCCTACACTCATGAAAAATCAGAATCAGAATCGGTTTTATCTTTGTTTTCTTCAACTAAAACTACGTTTTCTTTTGTGATACCCTCACAAAATCAGATATGGTTGTACATTTTGTAGGAGAAGCACATTCACAAAATCAATATCGAATAATAATTATAAAAAAAAAAACTCACCTCAGGGACGGAAGCTGAGGAAGATCGGCGTGAGATCTGAGCCGAGAGTGAGAGAGAGATTGAAGCTGTTGCAGATCTCAGGGTGTTGTGTTTCGCGGTTTTTGACGGCTTCGCTCAAACTACAAAGAATGAGAGGATTGAAACAGGGAAGGCGAGGTGACGCAGTGAAGGCGCAGGAGCTGCCGGACGCAATGAAGGCGCAGGGACGACGCGATGCGAACGGAGACGACAGACGCGGACAGAGGCACAGACGACTGGACAGCAGTGAAGGCGCAGGACGAACCGGCGACCGTGCGGTGAAAGGGAAAAGGTTGAGGCGACGAGTTCTCCCCTTTCGCCCGTTTCAGACTGTACAGACTACAGAGTGAGAGTGTGAGAGTGGATTGGGGAAGCAGGGAGGGGGATCCTTAGCTGGGATTAGGTTTTTCTTTTTTTGAAAAATGGAACCGGTTTTTACCGGTTCTTTTTCTTATCCGGTCTTATGCTTTGCCCGAACCAATCTCATGACCGGTTTACTAATTTTTTGGTCCGACCAGTTAGATGGATTCGGTTTTTACAACTATGCCAAAATAAGAAAAATTAAGCAAAGAATCCAAACTCAGCATTCAAATCACATAAGCAACAACCCAACTCAGAACATAATCCCAACTCAGAATCTTAGAAATTGAAACTGGAGGAGCAGTGACTTACTAGAGACACAGCGAGGGAAGAACTGTAGAAGAGGATCAGTTTGGAACAGCGAGGCTCCGAGCAGAGATTTCACAACGAGGCTCCAAGAAGAGATTCAAGGAGAGAGAGGACGCGCTTGAAGAGGATCAAGCAACCATTTGCGACCGACAAAAAATAGAGCCAACGAGCAACTGTTTGCGACGGCGACGCCAAAAGCTCCGAGTAGACCCTCGAGCGAAGCAGAGGAAAAGAGGAGCGAGGAAAAGAGGGCCAAGTAGACCTTCTAGAGGTGACGACCGAGTAGTGATGCGTGAGCATCTTTCCTGTCTTTTCCTAGTGAATTTGCATTTGAATTGATAAGTTTAATCAAGATTTAATATGTTTTAGCCAATATGAATGCTACTTTGAGTTGTGTGCAATTCTGTTTATTTTAGGTAGCGTTTTGGACGAATTTAGCAGAGTTGGAGCCAAGGATGAAGAATTGAGAGAATACATGCTGGTTGGTTGAAACCAAACTTGAGAAACACTCAAGTTTGGGCCAACCAAGAAAGAGTGAAGAATCTATGCTGCTCACCCCATGCCAAACTTGAGGAAGCTCAAGTTTGGCGCCACCAAGGTTTCTCCAAAGGAATGCATGCGTGAGACTCCACGCCAAACTTGAAGGAGTTTAAGTTTGGCACCAACAACAAAGATCCCAAGGAAGGCTTGCGTGCAACCTCACGCCAAACTTGAGTGGCGCCACAAGTAAAGAACCAAGGGGGAATTCTTTGCCCACTCTACAAATCCAAGTTTGGCGCCACACCTAGTAACAATGGTGGTCCCCATTCGTTCTAAACAAGGCTTGCACGAATTATTCAATTAGTTCTGATTAAATTTTATTCTATTTAAAATTAGGAAAAGATATTATTTAGTTTTAGGAAATATAATTTACATTAATTAGGATTAGATTTAAAAGGGAAAAGAATCAGCCTGCGGGATCTTTTCTCTTCTCTTCTACCTCATTTCGCAATTTTACAGTTTTTTCAGGATCCTGATTTTCTCTCTGAACCATGAACAACTAAACCTCCACTGTTAAAGTAAGGAGCTCTGTCTACTGTATGGATTGATACTATTATTTTTCTATTTTAATTCATGTACTGATTTCTATTTCAAGAATTGTTTTTGTTCTTTATTTTATGAATTTGGGTGGAACGAAAGTATGACTCTTGTACTAATTGAGTTCTTGTATAACTTAGAAAAGCTCTTTACTTGAGCAACAGCTTGAAAACAATTTCTCTTAAATTTCTAATTATTTGGACTTAACAGGATACGTGACATATAATCCTCTTATATTTGGATAATTAGGATTTCTGTGGCATATAACTAGAATTAAACTTCACCCTCTAATTGAAATTAAGTGACCAAGGAATTGGCAGTTGATGAAGGTTAGAGGAGACTAAAAAGGTCTAAGGAATTAGGGTTTAGTCACATATAGTTTGCCATGAATTGAATCTTGCATGATTAAAATAGTTAGTAAGAAAAGTCAATCCGGAAGATAGATATCTCTGAAGTCTTAACTGTTTCTCCATATATTTCACAAACCGTTTATTGCTTGCTTCCTGATATTCTGAATTTACTGTTAATGCTTTTGAACTCTCAAAACACCATTTTCTGTTTGTCTAACTAAGCAAATCACTTGACCATTGTTGCTTAATCCATCAATCCTCGTGGGATCGACCTTCACTCACCTGAGGTATTACTTGGTACGACCCGGTGCACTTGCCAGTTAGTTTGTGGATTGTAAATTCCGCACCAAATTTTTAGCGCCGTTGTCGGGGATTGACTGTGATTGACAACTATTAGTTGTTTGATTGCTTAGATTAGACATTTTAGCTTTGATGATGAGGAGAGATGTTCGCCGTGAGAGTGAGCTCAAAGAGAGACAAAGAGCCTGGAGAGAGACGCAACAGTGAGGAGAAGAGCTCCGTGATGGCAAAAAGAGGGTCAATCTGTAGAGACCACTTTTGGCAACGACGACACGCTTTCTGTTATAGTCACGGCGGCGACGGCACACTCTGGCCAAGGAGAATGACAAAGAAGGTGGTGGGTAGTGCTTCTGGCTATTGTATAGATTAGACATTTGATGATGAGGAGAGATGTTCGCCGTGAGAGTGAGCTCAAAGAGAGACAAAGAGCCTGGAGAGAGACGCAACAGTGAGGAGAAGAGCTCCGTGATGGCAAAAAGAGGGTCAATCTGTAGAGACCACTTACCACTTTTG
>NC_029786.2:100992601-101062423 GCF_000816755.2 Arachis ipaensis | reverse complement strand
GAGAGAAAGAAGTCTATGTGTTGTAACAATTTTCACATAGTGATATTCTCTGGTTGTCATTTGACAACGGCCGTGGTTTTTTCTCCGGTAATTGGAGTTTCCACGTTAAATTCTTGTGTTGTGATTGTGTCTATTTTATTTCTCTGTCAAAGGTATTTTCTCAAGGGGGAATGGTGTCTTATTCCCAACAAGTGGTATCAGAGCTTCGGTTCGGTGGGATTTATTCTTAGTATGCTCTGTGGTTGCAGCCTAATCTGACCTTCCACATCAGAAAAGAATTTTGTCCTATGGCTTGAGGTTGATCTTTGGTTGCTGTTGTTGTTGCTGGAAGGCAGTGTGACACTGTGAGAGTGCTGTTTGGAAAGGTTCTGGCTAAGGAAAGACCCGGTATTTAAGTGTGTCCATTGTGACCCACCTCTCTTTCCTGGGGACCCTTCCTAGTGCACGGTTGAGTTATACTATTCCAGTATACGGTTGCAACAATGTCAGGATATTCAAGTGCTGTGAAGCTTGAAATAGAGAAATTTGATGGAAGAATCAATTTTGGCTTGTGGCAAATACAAGTCAAGGATGTGTTGATACAATCAGGTTTGCACAAGGCGTTGAAGGAGAAGATCTCTGGTTGCTCTCTCTATGAGAGAAGATGATGTTCTCTAGAAGACAAGAAGTATCCTCATGGTATTACCGCACTGCCATGGACAAGGATAAGTTGTGGCAATCGGGTCCACAATTGCACACGGGCATTGGTTGGCGTTGAGATGCAAGGTGTGTGGCGGAGTTAGGTCGATGGCTGAAGAACTTCCAGGAAAAGCCAATTTGGAAGTTGCACCATGAATTTTCAGCAAGGTTTCGATCTCTACCAAGGTGAAATGCTTGGAGTGGTCTAATTCCAAGTGAGTATACTTTCATGGTGGAGTATGATATTTCTCTGAACTATGATTGTCGGTATAGACAATGGCAGCAAAGAATTGTCGGTGTTGACAATGGAACCTGAAGATGTGTGACTATTTCAATCAAGGTGGAGATTGTTAGGATTTGGTTGAATTAGTCCCACATTGCTCAGGATAGCAAATGGAGTGGGTGGCCTAGGCTATAAATATGAGGCTAAGTTCTCCATTTGTTTTTGCACCAGTCAGAAACACTTTAAGCTTGTATCTGATTTTTCTTTTCCTCTGTACTCTTTGATTAGAGAGTGTTGTGAGGTGTAGTTAGATATTTGCTTTAAGAGAGTGTGGGTGTACTGGGGTGCCGGTGTTAGAGAGAAAGAAGTCTATGTGTTGTAACAATTTTCACATAGTGATATTCTCTGGTTGTCATTTGACAACGGCCGTGGTTTTTTCTCCGGTAATTGGAGTTTCCACGTTAAATTCTTGTGTTGTGATTGTGTCTATTTTATTTCTCTGTCAAAGGTGTTTTCTCAAGGGGGAATGGTGTCTTATTCCCAACAATAGTTAACACATATAAATTGGTTTAGTCAGACACCAAAAAATATGCTACTTCGGCAATATGTATCCTTTATGTGGGTACCCAATCCGATCTGTTGCAAGTGGGGTCGAGTGCAGAGCGGGTTCTTGTACGGGTCGGATATGATACCCTGAGCTATGGTTATCGATTGATTATTTAATATTTTTTATATAAAGAACTTAATTTTGATGCATTGTCAGTGTAAAATATCTGTAGATAACCCTAGATAACCCTAGAAAACTCTAGATAACCCAAGATAACCCTAGATAACCCTAGAAAATCCTAGATAATCCTAGAAAATCCTAGATTACCCTAAAAAATCCTAGAAAACCCTAAAAATCCTATAAAACCTTAGATAACCCTAGAAATTCCTAGATAACCCTAGAAAATCCTAGATAACCCTAGATAACCCTAGAAAGCCCTAGAAAATCATAGAAAACCATAGATAACCCTAGAAAATCCTAGAGAAAACTCTTGAAAACCCTAGAAAACCCTAGATAACCTTAGAAAATCCTAGATAACCCTAAAAAATCCTAAATAACCCTAGAAAGCCCTAAAAAACCCTAGAAAATCTTAAATAACACTAGAAAACCCTAGAAAATCCTAGATAAAACTAGATAACCCTAGAAAATCCTAGATAACACTAGAAAATCCTAGATAACCCTAGAAAACGCTAGATAACCCTATATAACCCTAGAAACCCTAGATAACCCTAGAAAACCCTAATAAATCCTAAAAAATCCTAGATAACCCTAGAAACCCCTTGAAAACCCTAAAAAACCCTAGATAACCCTAAAAAACTCTAAATAACCCTAGAAAAACCTAGATAACCCTAGATAACCCTAGAAAGCCCTAGAAATTCCTAAAAACCCTAGAAAACCCTAAAGAATCCTTGATACTGCTAGAAAACACTAGAAAACCTAGAAAATCCTAGATAACCCTAGAAAACCATAGAAAATCCAAGATAACCCTAGAAACCCCTAGAAAATCCTAGAAAGCCCTAGAATATCCTAGATAACCCTAGAAAACCCTCAAAAACCTTGAAAACCCTAGAAAATCCTAGATAACCCTAGAACACCCTAGATAATCCAATAAAACCCTAGATAACCCTAAAAAATCCTAAATAACCCTAGAAAGTTCTAGAAAACTTAAAAAACCCTAGAAAACCCTAGAAAACCCTAGAAAACTCTAGATAACCCTAGAAAACCCTAGAAAACCCTAGATAACCCTAGAAAACTCTAGATAACCCTATATAACCGTAGATAACCCTAGATAAACCTAGATAACCCTAGGAAACTCTAGAAAACCCAAGTTAACCCTAGAAAACTGTAGAAAACCCTTAAAAATCCAATAAAATCTTAGATAACACTAGAAAATCCTAGATAATCCTAAAAAATTCTATATAACCCTAGAAAATCCTAGATAAACCTAGAAAATCCTAAAAACCCTAGAAAACCCTAAAAAATCCTAGATAACCCTAGAAAACACTAGAAAACCTAGAAATCCCTTGAAAACCCTAGAAAATCCTAAAAAGCCCTAGAAAACCATAGAAAACCCTAGATAACCCTAGGAAATCCTAGAAAACCTAGAAAATCCTTGAAAATCTTAGAAAACCCTAGATAACCCTAGAAAACCCTAGATAACCCTAGAAAACCCTAAAGAACCCTAGATAATCCTAGAAAATCCTAAAAAACCTAGAAAAGGCTAGATAACCCTAGATAACCCTAGAAAGCCCTAAATAACCCTAGATAACCCTAGATAACCCTAGATAACCTTAGAGAACCATAGATAACCCTAGAAAATTTTAAAAACCCTAAATAACTCTAGGAAATCCTAAAATACCCTAAAAATCCTAGAAAACCCTAGATAATCCTAGAAAATCCTAGATAACCCTGAAAAACCCTAGAAATTCCTATATACCCTATAAAACCCTAAAAAACACTAAAGAACCCAAGATAACCCTAGAAAATCCAAGAAAACCTAAAAAACCCTAAAAACCCTAGATAACCCTAAAAAACCCTAAAAATCCTAGATAACCCTAGAAAACCCTAGATAACCCTAGAAAACCCTAGATAACCCTAGAAACCCTAGATAATCCTAGAAAATCCTAGATAACCCTAGATAACCCTAGTAAATCCTAGATAACCCTAGAAACCCTAGAAAAACCTAGATAACCCTAGAAAACCCTACATAAACGTAGAAAATCCTAGATAACCCTAGATAACCCTAGAAAACCCTACATAACCCTAGATAACCCTAGATAACCCTAGAAAATCTAGAAAACTTTAAAAACCCTAGAAAACCCTAGATAACCCTAGAAAACCCTAGAAAACCTAGAAAACCCTTGAAAATCCTAGAAAATCTAGAAAACCCTAGGAAGCCTTAGAAAACCAAAGAAAACCCTAGATAGCCCTAGAAAACCCTAGAAAACCTTGAAAACCCTAGAAAATTCTAGATAATCCTAGAAAGCCCTAGAATATCCTAGATAACCCTAGAAAACCTAGAAAATCTTAGAAAACCTAGAAAACCCTAAAAAATCCTTATAACCCTAACAAACCTTAGATAACCCTAGAAAATCCTAGATAACCCTAGAAAGCCCTAGAAATTCCTAATAACCCTAAAAAACCCTAAAGAACCCTAGATACCGCTAAAAAACCTAAGAAAATCTAGAAAATCCTAGAAAATCCTAGAAAACCCTAGATAATCCTAGATAACCCTAGAAAACCATAGATAACCCTAGATAACTCTAGAAAGCCCTAGAAAATCCTAAAAAGCCCTAGATAACGCTAGAAAACCCTAGAAAACCCTAGATAACCCTAGAAAACCCTAGATAACCCTATAAAGCCCTAGATAACCCTAGAAAACCATAGATAACCCTTGAAAATCCTAAATAATCCTAGAAAACCCTAGGAAACCTAAAAAATCCTAGAAAACCCTAGAAAGCCTTAGAAAATCCTAGATAACCCTAGAAAACCCTAAAAAACCTAAAAAACTCTTGAAAATCTTAGAAAACCCTAGATAACTCTAGAAAATCCTAGATAACCCCATAAAACCCTAGATAGCCCTAGAAAATCCTAAGCCCTAGGAATTCCTAAAAACCCTAGAAAACCCTAAAGAACCCTAGATAATCCTAAAAAACCCTAGAAAACATAGAAAATCCTAGATAACCTTAGATAGCCCTAGATAACCCTAAAAAAACCTAGATAACCCTAGAAAAACCTAGAAAACTCTAGAAAACCTAGAAAAACCTAGATAACACTAGATAACCCTAGATAACCCTAGAACACCCTAGATAACCCTAGAAAATCCTAGAAAATGCTAGATAACCCTATAAAACCCAAGAAAACCCTAAAAATCTTATAAAACCTTTGATAACCCTAGATAACCCTTGAAAACCCTAAAAACCCCTTTAAAACCTTAGATAACCCTAAAAAACCCTAGATAACCCTAGAAAAACCTAGATAACCCTAGAAAATTTTAGATAACCCTAGAAAACCATAGAAAACCCTAGAAAATACTAGATAATCTTAGAAAACCCTAGAAAACCTAAAAAACTCTTGAAAACCCTAGAAAAACCTAAAAAACTCTTGAAAACCCTAGAAAACCCTAGATAACCCTAGATAACCCTAGAAACCCCTAGAAAACCTTAGAAAACCCTAGATAACCCTAGAAAACCCTAGAAAACCTAAAAAACCCTTGAAAATCCTAAAAAATCCTAGATAACCCTAAAAAACCCTAGATAATCCTAGAAAATCATAAATAACCCTAGAAAGCCCTAGAAAATAAAAAAAAAACCTAGAAAACCCTAGATAACCCTAGAAAACCCTAGATAACCCTAGAAATTCCTAAAAAACCTAGAAAACCCTTGAAAATCCTAGAAAACCCTAGATAACCCTAGAAAATCCTAGATAACCCTAGAAAACCCTAGAAAATCCTAATTAACCCTAGAAAACCCTAGGAATTCCTAAAAACCTTAAAAAACCCTAGAAAACCCTAGATAATCCTAGAAAACCCTAGATAACCCTAGAGAACCCTAGAAAACCCTAGAAAACCTAGAAAATCCTTGAAAACTCTAGAAAAACCTAGATAACCCTAGAAAACCCTAGATAACCCTAGAAAAGCATAGATAACCCTAGAAAATCCTAAATAACCCTAAAAAGCCCTAGGAAACCTAAAAAACCCCAGAAAACCCTAGATAACCCTAGAAAATCCTAGATAACCCTAGAAAGCCGTAGAAATTCCTAAAAACCCTAGAAAACCCTAAAGAATCCTAGATACTGCTAGAAAATACTAGAAAACCTAGAAAATCCTAGATAACCCTAGAAAACCCTAGATAACCGTAGAAACCCCTAGAAAACCCTAGATAACCTTAGAAAACCCTCAAAAACCTTGAAAACACTAGAAAACCCTAGAAAACCCTAGAAAATCCTAGAAAATCCTAGAAAATCCTAGATAACCCTAAAAAATCCAAAATAACCCTAGAAAGCCCTAGAAAACTTAAAAAACCCTAGAAAACCCTAGATAATCCTAGAAAACCCTAGAAAACTCTAGATAACCCTAGATAACCCTAGAAAACCCTAGATAACCCTAGAAAACCCTACATAACCGTAGAAAATCCTAGATATCCCTAGAAAATCCAAGAAAACTATAAAGACCCTCGAAAACCCTTGAAAATCATAAATAACCCTAGAAAGCCCTAGAAAATAAAAAATCCTTAGAAAACCCTAGATAACCCTAGAAAATCCTAGAAAACCCTAGATAACCCTAGAAATCCCTAAAAAACCTATAAAATCCTTGAAAACCCTAGAAAATTTTAGATAACCCTAGAAAACCCTAGATAACCCTAGAAAATCCTAATTAACCCTAGAAAACCCAAGGGATTCCTAAAAACCCTAGAAAATCCTAGAAAACCCTAGATAATCCTAGAAAACCCTAGAAAACCTAGAAAAGACTAGATAACCCTAGATAATCCTAGAAAACCCTAGATAACCCTAGATAACCCAAAAAAACCTAGAAAATCCTTGAAAACTCTAGAAAATCCTAGATAACCCTAGAAAACCATAGATAACCCTAGAAAATCCTAAATAATCCTAAAAAGCCCTAGGAAACCTAAAAAACCCCAAAAAACTCTAGATAACCCTAGAAAACCTTAGAAAACCCTAGATAACCCTAGAAAACCCTAAAAAACCTACTAAACCCTTGAAAATCTTAGAAAACCCTAGATAACCCTAGAAAATCCTAATTAACCCTAGAAAGCCCTAGGAATTCCTAAAAATCCTAGAAAACCCTAGATAACCCTAGATAACCCTAGAAAACCCTAGAAAACCTAGAAAAACCTAGATAACCCTAGATAACCCTAGATAACCCTAGAACACCCTAGATAACCCTAGAAAATCCTAGAAAATGCTAGATAACCCTAGAAAACCCTAGAAAATCCTAGATAACCCTAAAAAATCCTAGAAAACCCTAAAAAACCTATAAAACATTAGACAACACTAGAAAATCCTAGATAACCCTAGAAAACCCTAGATAACCCTAGATAACCCTAGAAAGCCCTAGAAAATCATAGAAAACCCTAGATAACCCTAGAAAACCCTAGAGAAAATCCTTGAAAACCTAAGAAAATTCTAGCAAACCCTAAAAAGCCCTAGAAAACCATAAAAAATCCTAGATAACCCTAGGAAATTCTAGAAAACCTAGAAAACCCTTGAAAACTTTAGAAAATTCTAGATAACCCTAGAAAATCCGAGATAACCATAGAAAACCCTAGATAACCCTAGAAAGCCCTAGAAATTTCTAAAAACCCTAGAAAACCCTAGAAAACCCTAAAGAACCCTAGATAACCCTAGAAACCCCTAGAAAACTTAGAAAACCCTTGATATCCGTAGATAACCCTAGATAACCCTAGAAAACTCTAGACAACCCTAGATAACCCTAGATAACCGTAGAAAACCCTAGAAAATCCTAGATTACCCTAAAAAATCCTAGAAAACCTTAAAAATCCTATAAAACCTTAGATAACCCAAGAAATTCCTAGATAACCCTAGAAAATCCTAGATAACCCTAGAAAGCCCTAAAAAATCATAGAAAACCCTAGATAACCCTAGAAAATCCTAGAGAAAACCCTTGAAAACTCTAGAAAACCCTAGATAACCCTAGAAAACCCTAGATAACCCTAGATAACCCTAAAAAATCCTAAATAACCCTAGAAAGCCCTAAAAAACCTAAAAAACCCTAGAAAATCCTAAATAACACTAGAAAATCCTAGAAAACCCTAGATAAGCCTAGAAAACCCTAAAAACTCCTAAAAAACCCTAGATAACCCTAGAAAATCCTAGATAACCCTAGAAACCCCTTGAAAATCCTAAAAAACCCTTTAAACCTTAGATAATCCTAAAAAACTCTAGATAACCCTAGAAAAACCTAGATAACCCTAGAAAATCCAAGATAACCCTATAAAACCCTAGAAAATTCTAATAACCCTAGAAAATCCTAGAAAATCCTAATTAACCCTAGAAAACCCTAGGGATTCCTAAAAACCTTAGAAAACCCTAGAAAATCCTAGATAATCCTAGAAAACCCTAGAAAACCTAGAAAAGCCTAGATAACCCTAGATAACCTAGAAAACCCTAGATAACCCTAGATAATCCTAGATAACCCTAGAGAACCCTAGAAAACCCTAGAAAACCTAGAAAATCCTTGAAAACTCTAGAAAATCTTAGATAACCCTAGAAAATCATAGATAACCCTAGAAAAGCATAGATAACCCTAGAAAATCCTAAATAACCCTAAAAAGCCCTAGAAAACCAAAAAAACCCCAGAAAATCCTAGATAACCCTAGAAAATCCTAGATAACCCTAGAAAGCCGTAGAAATTCCTAAAAACCCTAAAGAATCCTAGATACTGCTAGAAAATACTAGAAAACCTAGAAAATCCTAGATAACCCTAGAAAACCCTAGATAACCCTAGAAACCCCTAGAAAACCCTAGATAATCCTAGAAAGCCCTAGAAAATCCTAGAATATCCTAGATAACCCTAGAAAACCCTCAAAAACCTTGAAAACACTAGAAAACCCTAGAAAACCCTAGAAAACCCTAGATAACCCTAAAAAATCCTAAATAACCCTAGATAACCCTAGATAACCCTAGAAAACCCTAGAAAACACTAGGTAACCCTAGAAAACTGTAGAAAACCCTTAAAAATCTTATAAAACCTTAGATAACACTAGAAAACCCTAGATAATCCTAAAAAACCCTACATAACCCTAGAAAACCCTAGATAACCCTAGATAACACTAGAAAATCCTAGATAACCCTAGATAACCCTAGAAAACCCTAGAAAACCATAGAAAACCCTAGTTAACCCTAGAGAACCATAGAAAACCCTATAAAAACTTAGATAACCCTAGAAAAATCTAGATAACCCTAGAAAACCCTACATAACCGTAGAAAATCCTAGATAACCCTAGAAAATCCAAGAAAACTATAAAAACCCTCGAAAACCCTTGAAAATCATAAATAACCCTAGAAAGCCCTAGAAAATAAAAAAAACCCTAGAAAATCCTAGATAACCCTAGAAAACCCTAGAAAACCCTAGATAACCCTAGAAATCCCTAAAAAACCTATAAAATCCTTGAAAACCCTAGAAAATCCTAGATAACCCTAGAAAACCCTAGATAACCCTAGAAAATCCTAATTAACCCTAGAAAACCCTAGGAATTCCTAAAAACCCTAGAAAACTCTAGAAAACCCTAGATAATCTTAGAAAACTCTAGAAAACCTAGAAAAGACTAGATAACCCTAGATAACCCTAGAAAACCCTAGATAACCCTAGATAACCCTAGAAAACCCAAGAAAACCTAGAAAATCCTTGAAAACTCTAGAAAATCCTAGATAACCCTAGAAAACCCTAGATAACCCTAGAAAACCATAGATAACCCTAGAAAATCCTAAATAACCCTAAAAAGCCCTAGGAAACCTAAAAAACCCCAGAAAACCCTAGATAACCCTAGAAAACCTTAGAAAACCCTAGATAACCCTAAAAAACCTACTAAACCCTTGAAAATCTTAGAAAACCCTAGATAACCCTAGAAAATCCTAATTAACCCTAGAAAGCCCTAGGAATTCCTAAAAATCCTAGAAAACCCTAGATAACCCTAGAAAACCCTAGATAACCCTAGATAACCCTAAAAATCCTAAATAACCCTAGAAAGCCCTAAAAAACCTAAAAAACCCTAGAAAATCCTAAATAACACAAGAAAATCCTAGAAAACCCTAGATAAAACTAGATAACCCAAGAAAATCCTAGATAACCCTAAAAAACCCTAGATAACCCTATATAACCCTAGAAAACCCTAGATAAGCCTAGAAAACCCTAAAAACTCCTAAAAAATCCTAGATAACCCTAGAAAATCCTAGATAACCCTAGAAACCCCTTGAAAACCCTAAAAAACCCTTTAAACCTTAGATAATCCTAAAAAACTCTAGATAACCCTAGAAAAACCTAGATAACCCTAGAAAATCCAAGATAACCCTATAAAACCCAAGAAAATTCTAATAACCCTAGAAAATCCTAGAAAATCCTAATTAACCCTAGAAAACCCTAGGGATTTCTAAAAACCTTAGAAAACCCTAGAAAACCCTAGATAATCCTAGAAAATCCTAAAAAACCTAGAAAAGCCTAGATAACCCTAGATAACCCTAGAAAACCCTAGATAACCATAGATAATCCTAGATAACCCTAGAGAACCCTAGAAAACCCTAGAAAACCTAGAAAATCCTTGAAAACTCTAGAAAACCCAAGATAACCCTAGAAAATCCTAGATAACCCTAGAAAAGCATAGATAACCCTAGAAAATCCTAAATAACCCTAAAAAGCCCTAGGAAACCTAAAAACCCCAGAAAACCCTAGATAACCCTAGAAAATCCTAGATAACCCTAGAAAGGCGTAGAAATTCCTAAAAACCCTAGAAAACCCTAAAGAATCCTAGATACTGCTAGAAAATACTAGAAAACCTAAAAAATCCTAGATAACCCTAGATAACCCTAGAAACCCCTAGAAAACCCTAGATAACCCTAGAAAGCCCTAGAAAATCCTAGAATATCCTAGATAACCCTAGAAAACCCTAAAAACCTTGAAAACACTAGAAAACCCTAGAAAACCCTAGAAAACCCTAGATAACCCTAAAAAATCCTAAATAACCCTAGAAAGCCCTAGAAAACTTAAAAAACCCTAGAAAATCCTAGATAACCCTAGAAAACCCTAGAAAACTTTAGATAACCCTAGATAACCCTAGAAAACCCTAGATAACCCTAGAAAATCCTAGATAACCCTATATAACCGTAGATAACCCTAGATAACCCTAGAAAACCCTACATAACCATAGAAAATCCTAGATAACCCTAGAAAATCCAAGAAAACTATAAAAACCCTCGAAAACCCTTGAAAATCATAAATAACCCTAGAAAGCCCTAGAAAAAAAACCCTAGAAAATCCTAGATAACCCTAGAAAACCCTAGAAAACCCTAGATAACCCTAGAAAATCCTAATTAACCCTAGAAAACCCTAGGAATTCCTAAAAATCCTAGAAAACTCTAGAAAACCCTAGATAATCTTAGAAAACCCTAGAAAACCTAGAAAAGACTAGATAACCCTTGATAACCCTAGAAAACCCTAGATAACCCTAGATAACCCTAGAAAACCCAAGAAAACCTAGAAAATCCATGAAAACTCTAGAAAATCCTAGATAACCCTAGAAAACCCTAGATAACCCAAGAAAACCATAGATAACTTTAGAAAATCCTAAATAACCCTAAAAAGCCCTAGAAAACCTAAAAAACCCCAGAAAACCCTAGATAACCCTAGAAAACCTTAGAAAACCCTAGATAACCCTAGAAAACCCTAAAAAACCTACTAAACCCTTGAAAATCTTAGAAAACCCTAGATAACCCTAGAAAATCCTAATTAACCCTAGAAAGCCCTAGGAATTCTTAAAAAACCTAGAAAACCCTAGAAAACCCTAGATAACCCTAGAAAACCCTAGAAAACCTAGATAACCCTAGATAACCCTAGAACACCCTAGAAAATCCTAGAAAATGCTAGATAACCCTAGAAAACCCTAGAAAATCCTAGATAACCCTAAAAAAAATCCTAGAAAACCCTAAAAATCCTATAAAACATTAGACAACACTAGAAAATCCTAGATAACCCTAGAAAACCCTAGATAACCCTAGATAACCCTAGAAAGCCCTAGAAAACCCTAGATAACCCTAGAAAACCCTAGAGAAAATCCTTGAAAACCTAAGAAAATTCTAGCAAACCCTAAAAAGCCCTAGAAAACCATAAAAAATCCTAGATAACCCTAGGAAATCCTAGAAAACCTAGAAAACCCTTGAAAACCTTAGAAAACTCTAGATAACCCTAGAAAATCCGAGATAACCATAGAAAACCCTAGATAACCCTAGAAAGCCCTAAAAATTCCTAAAAACCCTAGAAAACACTAGAATACCCTAAAGAACCCTAGATAACCCTAGAAACCCCTAGAAAACTTAGAAAACCCTTGATATCCGTAGATAACCCTAGAAAACTCTAGATAACCCTAGATAACCGGTGAAAACCCTAGATAACCCTAGAAAATTCTAGATTATCCTAAAAAATCCTAGAAAACCCTAAAAATCCTATAAAACCTTAGATAATCCAAGAAATTCCTAGATAACCCTAGAAAATCCTAGATAACCCTAGAAAGCCCTAAAAAATCATAGAAAACCCTAGATAACCCTAGAAAACCCTAGAGAAAACCCTTGAAAATTCTAGAAAACCCTAGATAACCCTAGAAAACCCTAGATAACCCTAGATAACTCTAAAAAATCCTAAATAACCCTAGAAAGTCCTAAAAAACCTAAAAAACCCTAGAAAATCCTAAATAACACTAGAAAATCCTAGAAAACCCTAGATAAAACTAGATAACCCAAGAAAATCCTAGATAACCCTAGAAAACCCTAGATAACCCTATATAACCCTAGAAAACCCTAGATAAGCCTAGAAAACCCTAAAAACTCCTAAAAAACCCTAGATAACCCTAGAAAACCCTAGATAACCCTAGATATCTAGATAACCCTAGAAAACCCTAGATAAGCCTAGAAAACCCTAAAAACTCCTAAAAAACCCTAGATAACCCTAGATATCTAGATAACCCTAGAAAACCCTAGATAAGCCTAGAAAACCCTAAAAACTCCTAAAAAACCCTAGATAACCCTAGATATCTAGATAACCCTAGAAAACCCTAGATAAGCCTAGAAAACCCTAAAAACTCCTAAAAAACCCTAGATAACCCTAGATATCTAGATAACCCTAGAAAACCCTAGATAAGCCTAGAAAACCCTAAAAACTCCTAAAAAACCCTAGATAACCCTAGATATCTAGATAACCCTAGAAAACCCTAGATAAGCCTAGAAAACCCTAAAAACTCCTAAAAAACCCTAGATAACCCTAGATATCTAGATAACCCTAGAAAACCCTAGATAAGCCTAGAAAACCCTAAAAACTCCTAAAAAACCCTAGATAACCCTAGATATCTAGATAACCCTAGAAAACCCTAGATAAGCCTAGAAAACCCTAAAAACTCCTAAAAAACCCTAGATAACCCTAGATATCTAGATAACCCTAGAAAACCCTAGATAAGCCTAGAAAACCCTAAAAACTCCTAAAAAACCCTAGATAACCCTAGATATCTAGATAACCCTAGAAAACCCTAGATAAGCCTAGAAAACCCTAAAAACTCCTAAAAAACCCTAGATAACCCTAGATATCTAGATAACCCTAGAAAACCCTAGATAACCCTAGAAAGCCCTAGAAAACTTATAAAATCCTAGAAAACCCTAGATAACCCTAGAAAATCTTAGAAAACTCTAGATAACCCTAGATAACCCTAGAAAACCCCAGATAACCCTAGAAAATCCTAGATAACCCTATATAACCATAGATAATCCTAGATAAACCTAGATAACCCTAGATAACCCTAGAAAACCCTAGAAAACCCTAGTTAACCCTAGAAAACTGTAGAAAACCCTTAAAAATCCTATAAAACCTTAGATAACACTAGAAAACCCTAGATAATCCTAAAAAACCCTACATAACCCTAGAAAATCCTAGATAAATCTAGAAAACCCTAGAGAATCCTAAAAACCCTAGAAAATCCTAAAAAACTCTAGATAACCCTAGAAAATCCTAGAAAACCTAGAAAACCCTTGAAAACCCTAGGAAATCCTAGAAAACCCTAAAAAGCCCTAGAAAACCATAGAAAACCCTAGATAACCCTAAGAAAACCTAGAAAACCCTTGAAAATCTTAGAAAACTCTAGATAACCCTAGAAAATCCGAGATAACCACAGAAAACCCTAGATAACCCTTGAAAATTCTAGATAATCCTAGAAAGCCCTAGAAATTCCTAAAAACCTTAGAAAACCCTAGAAAGCCCTAGGAATTCCTAAAAACCCTAGAAAAACCTAAAGAACCCTAGATAATCCTAGAAAACCCTAGAAAATCTAGAAAACCTAGAAAACCCTAAATAGCCCTAGATAACCATAGGAAAACCTAGATAACCCTAGATAACCCGAGAAAACCCTAGAAAATTCTAAAGAACCCCTAGATAACCCTAGAAAATCCTAGAAAATCTAGAAAAACCTAGATAACCCTAGATAACCCTAAATAACCCTAGAACACCCTAGATAACCCTAGAAAATCCTAAAAAATGCTAGATAACCCTAGAAAATCCAAAAAATCCTATAAAATCTTAGATAACCCTAGATAACCCTAGAAAATCTTTGAAAATCCTAAAAAATCATTTAAAACCTTAGATAACCCTAAAAAACCTAGATAACCCTAGAAAAATCTAGATAACCCTAGAAAATTCTAGATAACACTAGAAAACCCTAGATAACCTTAGAAAACACTAGAAAACCTAAAAAACCCTTGAAAATCCTAGAAAACCCTAGATAACCCTAGAAAACCCTAGATAACCCTAGAAAATCCTAGATAATCCTAGAATATCCTAGATAACCCTAGAAAGCTATAGAAATTCCTAAAAACCCTAGAAAAACCTAAAGAACCCTAGATACTGCCAGAAAACCCTAGAAAACCTAGAAAATCCTAGATAACCCTAGAAAACCTTAGAAAATCCTAGATAACGCTAGAAAACCTTAGATAACCCTATATAACACTAGAAAACCCTAGATAACCCTAGAAAGCACAAGAAAATCCTAAAAAACCCTAAAAAACCCTAGATAGCCCTAGAAAACTCTAGAAACCCTAGAAAACCGTTGGAAAACCCTAGAAAACCCTAAAAAGCCCTAGATATCCCTAGAAAACCCTTGAAAATCCTATAAAATCCTACATAACCCTAGAAAACCCTAGATAACCCTAGAAAATCCTAAATAACCCTAGAAATCTATAGAAATTCCTAAAAACCCTAGAAAACCCTAAAGAACCCTAGATAGCCCTAGAAAACCCTAGAAAATCTAGAAAACCCTAGATAACACGAGATAACCCTAGAAAACCCTAGATAACCCTAGATAACCCTAGATAACCCTAGGAAACCCTAGATAACCCTAGAAAATCCAAGATAACCTAGAAAACCCTAGAAAACCCTAAAGAACCCTAGATAACCCTAGAAAACCCTAGACAATTCTAGATAACCCTAGATAACCATATAAAACCATGAAAAACCCTAGATAACCCTAGAAAATCCTAGAAAACGCTAGATAACCCTAAAAACCCTAGAAAACCCTAAAAATCCTATAAAACCTTAGATAATCCAAGAAAACCCTAGATAACCCAAGAAAATCCTAGATAAACCTAGATAACCCTAGAAAGCCCTAGAAAATCCTAGAAAACCTAGATAACACTAGAAAACCCTAGAAAACCTAGAAAACCTTAGAAAACCCTAGAAAATTCTAGATCACCCTAGAAAACCCTAGATAACCCTAGAAAACCCTAGATAACCCTAGAAAATCCTAAATAACCCTAGAAAGCCCTAGAAATCTAAAAAATCCTAGAAAACCCTAGATAACCCTAGATAACCCTAGAAAACCCTAGTTAACCCTAGAGAATCCTAGAAAACCCATAAAAATCTTATAAAACCTTAGATAACCCTAGAAAAACCTAGATAACACTAGATAACCCTACATAACCGTAGAAAATGCTAGATAACCCTAGAAAACTCTAGAAAATTCTAAAAACACTAGAAAATCCTAAAAAACCCTAGATAACCCTAGATAACCCTAGAAAACTCTAGATAACCTTAGATAACCCTAGAAAACACTAGATAACCCTAGATAACCCTAGAAAACCCTAGATAACCCTAGAAAACCCTAGATAACCCTAGAAAATCCTAGAAAACTCTAGTTAACCCTAGAGAATCCTAGAAAACTCTTAAAAACCCTATAAAATCTTAGATAGCCCTTGAAAAACCTAGATAACACTAGAAAACCTTACATAATCGTAGAAAATACTAGATAACCCTAGAGAACTCTAGAAAACCCTAAAAACCCTAGAAAACCCTAAAAAACCCTAGATAACTCTAGAAAACCCTAGAAAACCTTGAAAAACCTTGAAAACCATAGAAAATCCTAAAAAGCCCTAGAAAACCAAAGAAAACCCTAGATAACCCTAGAAAAACCCTTGAAAACCTAAAAAACCCTTGGAAATCCTAGAAAACCCTAGATAACCCTAGAAAATTCTAGATAACCCTAGAAAATCCTAGAAAACCCTAGATAACCCGAGAAAATCCTAGATAACCCTAGAAAACCCTAGATAACTCTAGAAAATCTTAGGTAACCTTAGAAAGCTCTAGAAATTCCTAAAAACCCTAGAAAACTCTAAAGAACCCTAGATACCGCTAGAAAACCCTAGAAAACCTAGAAAATCCTAGATACTCCTAGAATGCCCTAGAAAATCCTAGAAAACCCTAGATAACCCTAGAAAACCCTAGAAAACCTAGAAAATCCTTGAAAACCCTAGAAAACCCTAGATAACCCTAGAAAACCCTAGAAAATCCTAAAAAATCCTAAATAACCCTAGAAAGCCCTAGAAAACCTAAAAAACCCTAGAAAATCCTAGATAACCCTAGAAAATCCTAGAAAACTCTAGAAGATCCTAAGAAATCCTAGAAAACCGTAGATAACCCTAGAAAATCCTGGATAACCCTATATAACCCTAGAAAACCCAGGATAACCCTAGATAACCCTAGGAAATCCTAAAAAACCTAGAAAACCCTAGAAAACTCTAGATAACCCTGAAAAATCTGAGATAACCATAGAAAAACCTAGATAACCCTAGAAAGCCCTAGAAATTTCTAAAAGCCTAAGAAAATCCTAGAAAACCCTAAAGAACCCTAGATAACTCTATAAAATCCTAGACAACCCTAGATAACCCTAGATAACCGTAGAAAACCCTAAAAAACCCTAGATAACGCTAGATAACTCTGGGTTTTCTAGGGTTATCTAGGTTTTTCTAGGGTTATCTAGGGTATATAGGGTTATCTAGGGTTATCTAGGGTTGTCTAGGGTTTTCTAGGGTTATCTAGTGTTCTTTAGGGTTTTCTAGGGTTTTCTAGGGCTTTTAGGAATTTCTAGGGCTTTCTCGGGTTATCTAAGATTTTCTAGGGTTATCTAGGTTTATCTATAATTATCTCAGTTTTTCCAGGGTTATCTAGAGTTTTCTAGGGTTTTTTAGGTTTTCTAGGATTTTCTAGTGTTATCTAGGGTTATCCAGGGTTTTCTAGGGTTATATAGGGTTATCCAGGATTTTCTAGGATTATCTAGGGTTTTCTAGGATTATTTAGGGTTTTCTAGGGTTTTCTAGGGTTTTCTAAGATTATTTAGGGTTATCTAGGGTTTTCTAGGATTATTTAGGGTTTTCTAGGATTTTCTAGGGTTTTTTAGATTTTCTAGGGCTTTCTAGGGTTATTTAGGATTTTTTAGGATTTTCAAGGGTTTTCTAGGGTTATCTAAAGTTTTCTAGGGTTTTCAAGGGTTTTCTAGGGTTTTCTAGGGTTATCTAGGGTTTTCTAGGATTTTCTAGGGCTCTCTAGGGTTATCTAGGATTTTCTAGGTTTTCTAGGGTTTTCTAGCGGTATCTAGGGTTGTTTAGGGTTTTCTAGGGTTTTTAAAAATTTCTAGGGCTTTCTAGGGTTATCTAGAATTTTCTAGGGTTTTCTAGGGTTATCTAGGATTTTCTAGGGTTATCTAGGATTTTCTAGAATTTTCAAGGGTTTTTTAGGTTTTCAAGGGTTTTTCTAGGATTATCTAGGGTTTTCTTTGGTTTTCTAGGGCTTTCTAGGGTTTTCTACGTTTTCTATGGTTTTCAAAGTTTTTCTAGGTTTTCTAGGGTTTTCTAGGGTTATCTAGGATTTTTTAGGGTTTTCTAGGGTTTTTAGGGTTTTCTCGGATTTTCTAGGGCTTTCTAGGGTTATCTAGGATTTTCTAGGTTTTCTAGCGGTATCTAGGGTTGTTTATGATTTTCTGGGGTTTTCTAGCGGTATCTAGGGTTGTTTATGATTTTCTAGGGTTTTTAGGAATTTCTAGGGCATTCTAGGGTTATCTAGGATTTTCTAAGGTTATCTAGGGTTTTCTCGGGATTTCTAGGGTTATCTAGGATTTTCTAGGGTTATCTTGGGTTTTCTAGGATTTGCAAGGGTTTTTTAGGTTTTCAAGGGTTTTTCTAGGCTAGGGTTTTCTTTGGTTTTCTAGGGCTTTCTAGGGTTTTCTAGGTTTTCTATGGTTTTCAAGCTTTTTCTAGGTTTTCTAGGGTTATCTAGGATTTTGTAGGGTTTTCTAGGGTTTTTAAGATTTTCTAGAGTTCTCTAGGGTTATCTAGTATTTTCTATGGTTATGTAGGATTTTCAAGTGTTATCTAGGTTTTTCAAGGATTATCTAAGATTTTATAGCGTTTTTAAGAGTTTTCTAGGATTCTCTAGGGTTAACTAGGGTTTTCTAGGGTTTTCTAGGGTTATCTAGGGTTTTCTTGGGTTATCTAGAGTTATCTAGGGTAATCTAGGGTTTTCTAGGGTTATCTAGGGTTATCTAGGGTTTTTTAGGATTTTCTAGTGTTTTTAGAGTTTTCTAAGATTTTTTAGGGTTATCTAGTATTTTCTACGGTTATGTAATGTTATCTAGTGTTATCTAGGTTTTTCTAGGGTTATCTACGGTTTTATAGGGTTTTTAAGGGTTTTCTAGGATTCTCTAGGGTTAACTAGGGTTTTCTAGGGTTTTCTAGGGTTATCTAGGGTTATCTAGGGTTTTCTAGGATTTTTTAGGTTTTCTAGGACTTTCTAGGGTTATTTTGGATTTTCTAGGTTTATATAGGGTTATCTAGGGTTTTCTAGGGTGATCTAGAATTTTCTAGGGTTTTCTAGGTTTTCTAGGGTTTTCTAGGGTTATCTTGGATTTTCTAGGACTTTCTAGGGCTTTCTAGTGTTATCTAGGGTTATCTAGGATTTTCTTGGGTTATCTAGGATTTTCTAGGGTTATCTAAGGTTTTATGGGATTTTTAGTGTTTTCTAGGGTTTTTTAGGGTTATCTAGGGTTTTCTAGGATTTTCTAGGGTTATCTAGGGTTATCTAGCTTTATCTAGGGTTTTTTAGGGTTTTCTAGGGTTATCTAGGGTTATCTAGGGTTGTCTAGGGTTTTCTAGGGTTCTTTAGGGTTTTCTAGGATTTTCTAGGGTTATCTTGGATTTTCAAGGGTTATCTAGGGTTGTCTAGGGTTATCTAGGGTTATCTAGGGTTTTCTATGGTTATCTAGGGTTATCTAGGGTTTTCTAGATTTTCTAGGGTTTTCTAGGGTTATCTAGGGTTTTCTAGGGTTTTCTAGGGTTTTTAGGAATTTCTAGGGATTTCTAGGGTTATTTAGGGTTTTCTAGGGTTATCTAGGATTTTCTAGGGTTATCTAGGATTTTCTAGGATTTTCAAGGGTTTTCTAGGGATATCTAGGGCTTTCTAGAGTTTTCAAGGGTTTTCTATGTTTTCTAGAGTTTTCTAGGGCTATCTAGGGTTTTTAGGGTTTTTTAGGGTTTTCTAGTGCTTTCTAGGGTTATCTAGGGTTTTCTAGTGTTATATAGGGTTATCTAAGGTTTTCTAGCGTTATCTAGGATTTTCTAGGGTTTTCTAGGGTTGTCTAGGATTTTCTAGGTTTTCTAGGGTTTTCTAGCAGTATCTAGGGTTCTTTAGGTTTTTCTAGGGTTTTTAGGAATTCTAGGGCTTTCTAGGGTTATTGATGTGCGGAAAATGATCCAACACAAAACTCACCGGCAAGTGTACCGGGTCGCATCAAGTAATAAAACTCACGGGAGTGAGGTCGATCCCACAAGGATTGAAGGATTGAGCAACTTTAGTTTAGTGGTTGAATTAGTCAAGCAAACAAGTGTTGATTGTGTGAAATTGTGTTGACAGGAATTAAATTGCATAGAATGTAAAGGAAAATGGGTGATTTGTAGGAAATTAAAGGGAACAAAAAGAAAAAGAGCTGAATCTTATAGAACAAGAAATTAAATGGCAGAAACTTAGAACGCAAGAAATGTAAATTGCAGAATCTTAAAGTGCAAGAAATGTAAATTGCTTGAATTATAAAAGGAATTGGGAATTGAAATTGCAGAAATTAAACAAGGAAAAGTAAATTGCAACAAGCAGGAATATAAAAGATGGATTCAATCAAACCGGATCTCAAATGACAACAACAATAAGCTTGGTGTAGCAACGAAACAAGGAAATTGAAATTGAAAGATGTAGATCTCAGGATCCAAGAGACTAGATAACCAAGTCTAGATCTCAATGCCTTCCTAGATCCAAATTTAGAATTCAATTGCAAGAAAAGTAAAGATCAAGCAGTAGAAGAAAGGAATGCAAATATAAATTTCTCAGAAAGTGCAGTAAATGAAACAGCGGGATCTTAGGGTGAGATTGAAACAGAATTCCTTCAATTCTCTAACACCCAAGATTCAAACAAAGAGTAAATGAAGATTCAAACAAGAAACTAAGAGAAAGAGAATTCAATTCTCCTTCCCAAGACTCAAAATCTCCAAAACAGCTCAAAACCCAAAAGCTCCCTACTGTGAATACTATGAAAATTCTTAAAGAAAACTCTAAAAGGATAAAAAACTCCTCTAAAACTTCAAATCCTAAGCTATTTATACACTTTCTTCAATTGATCATTAAGCCTTGAATTGGGCCTTTAGTCTTGATGGAATTGGGTTGATAGTAGCCTCCGTTGATTGCTCTTGGTGTTGGGAAGAAATCTATTTGTGAACCGGGCCATGAACCATTTACGTTTGAGTCAACGTTTGAGGCAAACGTTGACTCAAACGTCTTCGTGTGTGACATTATGCAGCTCGGCCAAGTTGCTGTCATCCACGTTTGAGCCAACGTTTGAGGTCAAACGTGAGCTCAAACGTGGCTCCTCCCATGCATTTCTTTTGGCCAACGTTTGGCCTAACGTTTGAGGCAAACGTTGGCACAAACGTGGCTCAATTAAATCATCAATCAGGGACTTTTCTTCATGCTAAAATGGCGCCAACGTTTGACCTCACGTTTGAGGCAAACGTTGGCGCAAACGTTGGTTTGCTCCAGGGGTGCTTTTGCTTGTTCTTGTGGCGCCAACGTTTGACCTCACGTTTGAGGCAAACGTTGGCGCAAACGTTGGCTCTTCTCCAGGGTGTTTTTCAGTTGCTTCTCACGTTTGAGTTAACGTTTGAGGCAAACGTTAGCTCAAACGTGAATCCCTCTTTTTTTCAAGCCCATTCTTGCAATCTTCCTCCAAGCTTTATTCCACCTATCATCAATCAACAATTGTATCAAAGCTATGCCACAATCATGAGAGTTATTCTTCTTCTTGTCATATGAGCAATTATGGCACAAAAACTCATGAAAATGCATCAATTTATCCATGGTTGATTGAATCAAAGGAAACATGAAATTTAACCCAATTGACTTACTTATGGCTTAAGAAAGTGCATAAAACTAAATGAAAACAAAGGAAAAAGACTAGTGAACTAGGCTAAGATGACATGTCATCAGTTATCTAGGGTAGCGTTTGTTTTCGGAGACAGAACACAGAGACATGGACAGTACATGTTTAAAACGTGTTTGGAAGCAGAGACATGGATACGGAACACATTGTCTCCGAGACAGTTTTTTATATTTTTGTGTCCACTCTTCTACGAAGGACAATGATGGACACGGGATTTAGAAGAGTGGACACGGATTTTTTATAAATTTTGTTTTCCTTTTTATCCATAGATATTTTTTATTATTCCACTATTATCCCTTCTTTTTTTTCTATAATTAATCTTAAAATTTTTTTCATATAAAAACGGATTCTTTTTTAAAACTGATTTTTTATTTAAAATTAATCTGGCTTATTAACCTAAATAAAATTTTTTATTAATCAAACTTAGATCTATTTTTTTATTAATCTTAACCATATGTATTTTTACATATTAATAATAAATTTAAAATAAAATAAATATATTTATAATTTTTATTTTAATATAAATACTATTATATATTTTTTTATTAAAATTTTTGGTCTCTTCAAACATTTTTTCAAATTTTGTCTGTACTCCTACGTACTCTCATTCTCTATTAAATTAGTTTGTACTTGATGTAGAAATTTGGAATCATATGGTTATTTTAGTCATTTCATATAATATTTTAGTCTTGTCCATGTGTATCCAAACATAATACTGGACATTACATTAGTGTCTTGTACATCATATCTAAACACAATACACAAACAATAATTTTTAGTGTCTCCGTCCTATTGTCTCTGTCTCAGTGTCATGTTCTGTCCTGTCTCTGAAAACAAACGCGGCCTAGGATATTCTAGGATTATCTAGGGTTTTCTAGGGTTATCTAGGATTTTCTAGGGTTATCTAGGGTTTTCTAGGATTTTTGAGGGTTTTTTAGGTTTTCTAGAGTTTTCTAGGGTTATCTAGGGTAACCCTAGAAAATCCTATTAACCCTAGAAAACTCTAGGAATTCCTAAAAGCCCTAGAAAACCTTAGAAAACCCTAGATAATCCTAGAAAACCCTAGAAAATCTAGAAAAGACTAGATAACCCTAGAAAACCCTAGAGAACCCTAGATAACCCTAGAAAACCATAGATAACCCTAGAAAATCCTAAATAACCCTAAAAAGCCCTAGGAAACCTAAAAAACCCTAGAAAACCTAGATAACCCTAGAAAACCTTAGAAAACCCTAGATAACCCTAGAAAACCCTAAAAACCTACTAAACCCTTGAAAATCTTAGAAAACCCTAGATAACCCTAGAAAATCCTAATTAACCCTAGAAAGCCCTAGGAATTCCTAAAAATCCTAGAAAACTCTAGATAACCCTAGATAACCCTAGAAAACCCTAGAAAACCTAGAAAAACCTAGATAACCCTAGATAACCCTAGATAACACTAGAACACCCTAGATAACCCTAGAAAATCCTAGAAAATGCAAGATAACCCTAGAAAACCCTAGAAGATCCTAGATAACCCTAAAAATCCTAGAAAACCCTAAAAATCCTATAAAACATTAGACAACCCTAGAAAATCCTAGATAATCCTAGAAAACCCTAGATAACCCTAGATAACCCTAGAAAGCCCTAGAAAATCATAGAAAACCCTAGATAACCTTAGAAAACCCTAGAGAAAATCCTTGAAAACCCAAGAAAATTCTAGCAAACCCTAAAAAGCCCTAGAAAACCATAAAAAATCCTAGATAACCCTAGGAAATCCTAGAAAACCTAGAAAACCCTTGAAAAACCTAGAAAACTCTAGATAACCCTAGAAAATCCGAGATAACCATAGAAAACCCTAGATAACCCTAGAAAGCCCTAGAAATTCCTAAAAATCCTAGAAAACCCTAGAAAACCCTAAAGAACCCTAGATAACCCTAGAAACCCCTAGAAAACTTAGAAAACCCTTGATATCCGTAGATAACCCTAGATAACCCTAGAAAACTCTAGATAACCCTAGATAACCCTAGATAACCGTAGAAAATCCTAGATAACCCTAGAAAATCCTAGATTACCCTAAAAAATCCTAGAAAACCCTAAAAATCCTATAAAACATTAGATAACCCAAGAAATTCCTAGATAACCCTAGAAAATCCTAGATAACCCTAGAAAGCCCTAGAAAATCATAGAAAACCCTAGAAAACCCTAGAGAAAACCCTTGAAAACCCTAGAAAACCCTAGATAACCCTAGATAACCCTGAAAAATCCTAAATAACCCTAGAAAGCCCTAAAAAACCTAAAAAACCCTAGAAAATCCTAAATAACACTAGAAAACCCAAGAAAACCCTAGATAAAACTAGATAACCCTAGAAAACCCTAGATAACCCTATATAACCCTAGAAAACCCTAGATAACCCTAGAAAACGCTAGATAACCCTAGAAACCCCTTGAAAACCCTAAAAAACCCTTTAAACCTTAGATAACCCTAAAAAACTCTAGATAACCCTAGAAAAACCTAGATAACCTTAGAAAATCCAAGATAACCCTATAAAATCCTAGAAAATCCTAATAACCCTACAAAATCCTAGAAAACCCTAGATAACCCTAGATAACCCAAGATAACCCTAGAAAACCCTAGATGACCCTAGAAAATCCTAGATAACCCTAGAAAGCCCTAGAAATTCCTAAAAACCCTAGAAAACCCTAAAGAATCCTAGATACTACTAGAAAACCCTAGAGAACCTAGAAAATTCTAGATAGCCCTAGAAAACCCTAGAAAACCCTAGATAACCCTAGAAACCCCTAGAAAATCCTAGATAACCCTATAAAGCCCTAGAAAATCCTAGAATATCCTAGATAACCCTAGAAAACCCTCAAAAATCTTGAAAACCCTAGAAAATCCTAGATAACTCTAGAACACCCTAGATAACCCTAGAAAACCCTAGATAACCCTAAAAAATTTTAAATAATCCTAGAAAGCCCTAGAAAACTTATAAAACCCTAGAAAACCCTAGATAACCCTAGAAAATCCTAGAAAACTCTAGATAACCCTAGATAACTCTAGAAAACCCTAGATAACCCTAGAAAATCCTAGATAACCCTATTTAACCGTAGATAATCCTAGATAAACCTAGATAACCCTAGATAACCCTAAAAAACCCTAGAAAACCCTAGTTAACCCTAGAAAACTGTAGAAAACCCATAAAAATCCTATAAAATCTTAGATAACACTAGAAAACCCTAGATAATCCTAAAAAATCCTACATAACCCTAGAAAATCCTAGATAAACCTAAAAAACCCTAGAGAATCCTAAAAACCCAAGAAAACCCTAAAAAATCCTAGATAACCCTAGAAAACCCTAGAAAATCTAGAAAACCCTAGAAAACCCAAGGAAATCCTAAAAAATCCTAAAAAGCCCTAGAAAACCATAGAAAACCCTAGATAACCCTAAGAAATCCTAGAAAACCTAGAAAACCCTTGAAAATCTTAGAAAACTCTAGATAACCCTAGAAAATCCGAGATAACCATAGAAAACCCTAGATAACCCTTGAAAATCCTAGATAATCCTAGAAAGCCCTAGAAATTCCTAAAAACCTTAGAAAACCCCAGAAAATCCTAAAGAACCCTAGATAACCCTAGAAAACCCTAGAAAACCGTAGATAACTCTAAATAATCCTAGATAACCCTAAAAAATCCTAGATAATCCTAGATAACCCTAAATAACCCTAGGAAAACCTAGATAACCCTAGAAAATCCTAGAAAACCCTAGATTACCCTAAAAAATCCTAGAAAACCCTAAAAATCCTATAAAACCACATATAACCCTAGAAAATCATAGATAACCCTAGATAACCCTAGAAAGTCCTAGAAAATCCTAGAAAACCCTAGATAACCCTAGAAAACCCTAGATAACCCTAGAAAATCCTAAATAACCCTAGAAAGCCCTAGGAAACCTAAAAAATCCTAGAAAACCCTAGATAATCCTAGGAAATCTTAGAAAACCCTAGATAACCCTAGAAAACCTAAAAAACCCTTAAAAATCTTAGAAAACCCTAGATAACCCCAGATAACCCTAGAAAATCCTAGATAACCCTAGAAAATCCTAGATAACCCTAGAAAATCCTAATTAACCCTAGAAGGCCCTAGGAATTCCTAAAAACCCTAGAAAACCCTAAAGAACCCTAGATAATCTTAGAAAACCCTAGAAAATCTAGAAAACCCTGGATAACCCTAGATAGCCCTAGATAAGCCTAGAAAAACTTAGATAACCCTAGATAACCCTAAATAACCCTAGAAAACTCTAGATAACCCTAGAAAACCCTAGAAAACCTAAAAAATCTTTGAAAACTCTAGAAAATCTTAGATAACCCTAGAAAACCCTAGATAACCCTAGAAAACCATAGATAACCCTAGAAAATCCTAAATAACCCTAGAAAGCCCTAGGAAACCTAAAAAATCCTAGAAAACCCTAGATAATCCTAGAAAATCTTAGAAAACCCTAGATAACCCTAGTAAATCCTAGATAACCCTAGAAAACCCTAGATAACCCTAAAAAATCCTAATTAACCCTAGAAAGCCATAGGAATTCCTAAAAACCCTAGAAAACCCTAAAAAACCTAGAAAACCCTAGATAACCCTAGATAGCCCTAGCCCTAGAAAACCCTAGATATCCCTATATAATCCTAGAAAACCCTAAAGAACCCTAGATAATCTTAGAAAACCCTAGAAGAAAACCATAGATAACCCTAGAGATAAGCCTAGAAAAACTTAGATAACCCTAGATAGCCCTAGCCCTAGAAAACCCTAGATATCCCTATATAATCCTAGAAAACCCTAAAGAACCCTAGATAATCTTAGAAAACCCTAGAAGAAAACCATAGATAACCCTAGAGATAAGCCTAGAAAAACTTAGATAACCCTAGATAGCCCTAGCCCTAGAAAACCCTAGATATCCCTATATAATCCTAGAAAACCCTAAAGAACCCTAGATAATCTTAGAAAACCCTAGAAGAAAACCATAGATAACCCTAGAGATAAGCCTAGAAAAACTTAGATAACCCTAGATAGCCCTAGCCCTAGAAAACCCTAGATATCCCTATATAATCCTAGAAAACCCTAAAGAACCCTAGATAATCTTAGAAAACCCTAGAAGAAAACCATAGATAACCCTAGAGATAAGCCTAGAAAAACTTAGATAACCCTAGATAGCCCTAGCCCTAGAAAACCCTAGATATCCCTATATAATCCTAGAAAACCCTAAAGAACCCTAGATAATCTTAGAAAACCCTAGAAGAAAACCATAGATAACCCTAGAGATAAGCCTAGAAAAACTTAGATAACCCTAGATAGCCCTAGCCCTAGAAAACCCTAGATATCCCTATATAATCCTAGAAAACCCTAAAGAACCCTAGATAATCTTAGAAAACCCTAGAAGAAAACCATAGATAACCCTAGAGATAAGCCTAGAAAAACTTAGATAACCCTAGATAGCCCTAGCCCTAGAAAACCCTAGATATCCCTATATAATCCTAGAAAACCCTAAAGAACCCTAGATAATCTTAGAAAACCCTAGAAGAAAACCATAGATAACCCTAGAGATAAGCCTAGAAAAACTTAGATAACCCTAGATAACCCTAAATAACCCTAGAAAACTCTAGATAACCCTAGAAAATCCTAGAAAACCTAAAAAATCTTTGAAAACTCTAGAAAATCCTAGATAACCCTAGAAAACCCTAGATAACCCTAGAAAACCATAGATAACCCTAGAAAATCCTAAATAACCCTAGAAAGCCCTAGGAAACCTAAAAAATCCTAGAAAACCCTAGATAATCCTAGAAAATCTTAGAAAACTCTAGATAACCCTAGAAAATCCTAGATAACCCTAGAAAACCCTAGATAACCCTAAAAAATCCTAATTAACCCTAGAAAGCCATAGGAATTCCTAAAAACCGTAGAAAACCCTAAAAAACCTAGAAAACCCTAGATAACCCTAGATAGCCCTAGAAAAACCTAGATAACCCTAAATAATCCTAGATAACCCTAGAAAACCCTAGAAAACCCTAAAGAACCCCTAGAAAACCCTAGAAAACCTAGATAACCCTAGATAACCCTAGATAATCCTAGAACACCCTAGATAACCCAAGAAAAACCTAGAAAACGCTAGATAATCCTAGAAAACCCTAAAAATCCTATAAAACCTTAGATAACCCTAGATAACCCTAGAAAAATCTAGATAACCTTAGAAAATTCTAGATAACACTAGAAAACCCTAAAAAACCCTAGATAACCTTAAAAAACGATAGAAAACCTAGAAAACTCTTGAAAACTCTAGATAACCCTAGAAAATCCTAGATAACCCTAGAAAACCCTAGAAAACCATAGAAAACCTAAAAAACCCTTAAAAACCCTAAAAAACCCTATATAACCTAAGAAAGCCCTAGAAAATCCTAGAAAATCCTAGATAAACCTAGAAAACTCTAGAAAACCTAAAAAACCCTTGAAAACCCTAAAAAACCCTAGATAACGCTAGAAAACCCTAGATAATCCTAGAAAATCATAAATAATCCTAGAAAGCCCTAAAAAATCAAAAAACCCTAAAAAACCCTAGATAACCCTAGAAAACCCTAGAAAACCCTAGATAACCCTAGAAATCCCTAAAAAACCTTGAAAACTCTTGAAAACCCTAGAAAATCCTAATTAACCGTAGAAAACCCTAGGAATTCCTAAAAAACTAACCCCTAAAGAACCCTAGATAATCCTAGGAAACCCTAGAAAACCTAGAAAAGCCTAGATAACCCTAGATAACCCTTGATAACCCGAGAAAACCCTAGATAATCCTAGATAACCCTAAATAACCCTAGATAGCCCTAGAGAACCCTAGATAACCCTAGAAAATTCTAAAAACCCTAGATAATCCTAGGAAACCCTAGAAAACCCTAAAAATCCTAGAAAATTCTAGATAATCATAGAAAATCCTAGATAACCCAAGAAAATCCTAGATAACCCTAGAAAGCCCTAGATAATCCGAGGTAACCCTAGAAAACCCTAGAAATTCCCAGATAACCCTAGAAAACCCTAGATAACCCTAGAAAACCCTAGAAAACCCTAGATAACACTAGAAAGCCCTAGAAAACCCTAAAAATCCTAAAAAACCATAGATAACCCTAGAAAACCCTACATAACCCTAGATAACCCTAGATAACCTTATAAAACCATAGATAACCCTAGAAAATCCTAGATAACCCTAGAAAAACCTAGATAACCCAAGAAAATCCTAAATAACCCTAGAAAACCCTAGAAAACCCTAAAAACCCTGGATAACCCTAGAAAACCCTAGATAACCCTAGAAAACTCTACATAATCCTAGAGAATCCTAGAAAACCCTAGATAAACCTAGAAAACCCTAAAAATCCTATAAAACCTTAGATAAACCTACAAAATCCTAGAAAACCCTAGAAAATCCTAGAAAACCCTAATAACGCTAGAAAACCCTAGAAAACCCTAGATAACCCTAGAAAATCCTAGATAACCCTAGAAAATCCTAGATAATCCTAGAAAACCCTAATAAACCTAGAAAACCCTAGATAACCCTAGAAAACCCTACATAATCCTAGAAAATCCTAGATAACCCTAGAAAACCCTAGATAACTCTTGAAAACCCTAGATAACCCTAGAAAACCCTAGATAACCTAAAAACCCTAGAAAACCCTAGATAACCGTAGAAAACCCTAGAAAAACATAGATAACCCTAGATAACACTAGAAAACCCTAGATAACCCTAGAAAATCATAGATAACCCTATATAACCCTAGAAAACCCTAGATAACACTAGAAAGCCCTAGAAAACCATAAAAAATCCTAAAAAACCATAGATAACCCTAGAAAACCCTACATAACCCTAGAAAACCCTAGATAATCCTAGATAACCCTATAAAACCCTAGATAACCCTAGAAAATCCTAGATAACCCAAGAAAACACTAAAAAACCCTAAAAATTCTATAAAACCTTAGATAACCCTAGAAAACCCTAGAGAACCCTAGAAAAACCTAGATCACCCTAGAAAACCCTAGAAATTCATAAATACCCTAGAAAATCCTAGAAAACCCTAAAAAAGCCAATAAAACCTTAGATAACCCTAGAAAATCCTAGATAACCCTAGAAATCCCTAGATAACCCTAGAAAATCCTAGATAACCGTAGAAAACCCTAGATAACACTAGAAAATCTTAGATAACCCTAGAAAGCTCTAGAAATTCCTAAAAACCCTAGAAAATCCAAGAAAACCCTAAAGAACCCTAGATAGAAAACACTAGATAACCCTACAAAACTCTAGATAACCCTATATAACCCTAGAAATCCCTAGATAACCCTAGATTACCCGAGATAACCCTAGATAACCCTAGATAACCCTAGAAAAACTTAGATAACCCTAGAAAATCCTAGAAAATCCTAAAAACTCTATAAAATCCTAGATAACCCTAGAAAGCCCTAAAAACCCTAAAAACCCTTGAAATCCTTAGAAAACCCTAGAAAACCCTAGATAACTCTAGAAAACCCTAAAAACCATAGATAACCTTAGAAAATCCTAGAAAACCCTAGAAAGCCCTAGAAAACTCTAGAAAATACTAGATAACCCTAGAAAATCCTAGAAAACCTAGAAAACCCTAGGTAACACTAGAAAACCTTAGATAACCCGAAAAAATCCTAGATAACCCTAGAAAATCCTAGAAATTCCTAAAAACACTAGAAAACCCTAGAAAACACTAGAAAACCCTAGAAAACCCTAGATAACCTAAGATAACCCTAGAAAACCCTAGATAACCCTAAAAAACCATAGAAAACCTAGATAACCCTAAAAAACCCTAGAAAATCCTATAAAACCTTAGATAAGCCTAAAAAACCCTAGAAAACCCTAGAAAACCCTACATAACCCTAGAGAATCCTAGAAAACCCTAAAAACCCTAAAAAACCCTAGAAAATCCTAGATAACCCTAGAAAACCTATAAAACCATTAAAATCCATAGAAAATCCTAGAAAACCCTAGAAAGCTCTAGAAAATCATAGAAAACCCAAGATAACCCTAGATAACTCTAGAAAATCTAGAAAACCCTAGATAACCCTAGATAACCCAAGAAAACACTAGATAACCCTAGAAAACCCTAAATAACCCTAGAAAACCCAAGAAAAATCCAAAAAACCCTATAAAACCTTAGCTAACCCTAGAAAACCCTAGATAACCCTAGAAAGCCCTAGATAACCGTAGAAAATCCTAGATAACCCTAAAAAACCCTTGAAAACCCTAGAAAACCCGTGAAAATTCTAGAAAACCCTATATAACCCTAGAAAATCCTAGATAATCCTAGAAAACCCTAGATAACCCTAAAAAATCTAGATAACCCTAGAAAATCCTTGATAACCCTAAAAAACCCTAGAAAACCCTAACAAAACTAGAAAACCCTAGAAAATCCTGGAAAACCTAGAAAACCTTGAAAACCCTAGAAAACTCTAGAAAACTCTAGAAAGCCCTATAAAACCCTAGAAAACCATAGATAACCGTAGAGAATCCTAGAAAACCTAGAAAACCCTTAAAAACCCTAGAAAACCCTAGATAACCCTAGAAAATTCTAGATAACCCTAACCCTAGATAACCCTAGAAAATCCTAGAAAGCCCTAGAAAACCTATAAAGCCAAGAAAACCCTAGAAAACCCTAGATGACCCTAGATAACCCTTGAAAACCCTAAAATATCCTAGAAAACCCTAGATAACTCTTGAAAACCCTAAAAAGTCTTAGAAACTTCTAAAAACCCTAGAAAACCCTAAAGAATCCTAAAGAACCCTAGATAACCCTAGAAAATCTTAGAAACCTAAGAAAACCCTAGATAACCCTAGAAAACCCTAGAAAACCCTAGATAACCCTACAAAATCCTAGATCACCCTAGATAACTCTAGAAAATCCTAGATAACCCTAGATAACCCTAGATAACCCTAGATAACCCTATAAAATCCTAGATAACCCTAGAAAATCCTAGATAATCCTAGAAAATACTAAAAAACCCTAAAAATTCTATAAAACCCTAGAAAACCCTAGAAAACCCTAGAGAACCCTAGAGAACCCTAGAAAACCCTAGAAACCCCTTGAAAACCCTAAAAAATCCTTTAAAACCTTAGATATCCCTAAAAAATCCTAGATAACCCTAGAAAATCCTAGATAACCCTAGAAAACCCTAGAAAACCCTAATAACCCTAGAAAACCCTAGAAAACCATAGATAACCCTAGAAAACCCTTGAAAACCCTAGAAAACTCTAGAAAACCCTAGAAAACCCTAGAAAGCCCTAGAAAACCCTAGAAAATCCTAGATAACCCTAGAAAACCCTAAAAAATCTAGAAAACCCTTGAAACCATAGAAAACCCTAGATAACCCTAGAAAATCCTAGATAACCCTAGATAACCATAGAAAATCCTAGATAACCCTAGAAAACCCTAGAAAACCCTAGAAAATCCTAGATAACCCTAGAAAACCCTAGATAACCCTAGAAAATCCTACATAATCCTAGAAAATCCTAGAAAACCCTAGAAAATCCTAGATAACCCTAGAAAATCCTGGATAACCCTAGAAAATCCTAGATAACCCTAGAAAACCCTAGAAAACCCTAATAACCCTAGGAAATCCTAGATAACCCTAGAAAACCCTACATAATCCTAGAGAATCCTAGAAAACCCTAGAAAACCCTAGAAAACCCTAGATAACTCTTGAAAACCCTAGATAACCCTAGAAAATCCTAGATAACCTAAAAATCCTAGAAAATCCTAGATAACCGTAGAAAACCCTAGAAAACCATAGATAACCCTAGAACACTAGAAAACCCTAGATAACCCTAGAAAACCCTAGATAACCCTATATAACACTAGAAAATCCTAGATAACATTAGAAAGCCCTAGAAAAATGTAAAAAATCCTAAAAAACCATAGAAAACCTTAGAAAATCCTAGATAACACTAGAAAACCCTAGAGAACCCTAGAAAACCCTAGAAAACCCTAGAGAACCCTAGAAAACCCTAGAAAACCCTAGAAACCACTTGAAAACCCTAAAAAACCCTTTAAAACCTTAGATAACCCTAAAAAATCCTAGATAACCCTAGAAAAACCTAGATAACCCTAGAAAACCCTAGAAAACCCTAATAACCCTAGAAAACCCTTGAAAATCCTAGATAACCCTAGAAAACCCTTGAAAACCCTAGAAAACCCTAGAAAGCCCTAGAAAACTCTAGAAAACCCTAGAAAACCCTAGATAACCCTAGAAGACCCTAAAAAATCTAGAAAACCCTTGAAATCGTAGAAAACCCAAGATAACCTAGAAAATCCTAGATAACCCTAGAAAATCCTAGTTAACCCTAGATATCCCTAGAAAATCCTAGAAAACCCTAGATAACCCTAGAAAACCCTAGATAACCCTAGATAACACTAGAAAGCCCTAGAAAACCCTAAAAAATCTTTAAAAACCCTAGATAACCCTAGAAAACCCTAGATAACTCTAGAAAACCCTTGAAAATCCTAAAAAAATCCTTTAAAATCTTAAATAACCCTAAAAAACCCTAGATAACCCTAGAAAAACCTAGATAATCCAAGAAAATCCTAGATAACCCTAGAAAACTCCAGAAAATCCTAAAAACCCTGAAAAACCCTAGAAAACCCTAGATAACCCTAGAAAACCCTACATAATCCTAGAGAATCCTAGAAAACCCTAGATAACCCTAGAAAACCCTAAAAATCCTATAAAAACTTAGATAAACCCTAGAAAACCCTAGAAAACCCTAGATTACCTTAGAAAACCCTACATAATCCTAGAAAATCCTAGAAAACCCTAGATAACCCTAGAAAACCCTAGATAACTTTAGAAAACCCTAGAAAACCCTAGATAACCCTAATAACATTAGAAAATCCTAGAAAACCCTAGATAACCCTAGAAACCCCTAGAAAACCCTAGAACACCTTAGATAATCCTAGAAAACCCTAGATATCTCTTGAAAACCCTAGATAACCCAAGAAAACCCTAGATAACCTAAAAACCCTAGAAAATCATAGATAACCATAGAAAACGCTAGAAAATCATAGATAACCCTAGATAACACTAGAAAACCCTAGATAACCCTAGAAAACCCTAGATAACCCTATATAACCCTAGAAAACCCTTGATAACACTAGAAAGCCCTAGAAAACCGTAAAAAATCCTAAGAAACCATAGATAACGATAACCCTAGAAAACCCTAGATAACTCTAGAAAACCCTAGATAACCCTAGAAAATCCTTGAAACCCTAAAAAACCCTTTAAAACCTTAGATAACCCTAAAAAACCCTAGATAACCCTAGAAAAACCTAGATAACCCTAGAAAATCCTAGATAACCCTAGAAAACCCTTATAAACCTAGAAAACCCTGGAAAATCCTAGATAATCCTAGAAAACCCTAGAAAACCAAGAAAACCCTTGAAAATACTAGAAAATCTTAGAAAACCCTAAAAAGTCCTAGAAAACCCTAGAAAACCCTAGATAACCCTAGAAAACCCTAAAAAACCTAGAAAATCCTAGATACCCCGAGAAAATCCTAGATAACCCTAGAAAACCCTAGATAACCCTAGAAAATCCTAAATAACTCTAGAAAGCACTAGAAATTCCTAAAAACCTTAGAAAACCCTAAAAAACCCTAGATAATACTAGAAAATCCTAGAAAACCCTAGATAACCCAAGATAACCCTAGATAACCCTAGAAAACCCTAGATAACTATAGAAAATCCTAGAAAAACCTAGATAACCCTAGAAAATCCTAGAAAACCATAAAAATCCTATAAAACCTTAGATAACCCTAGAAAATCCTAGATAACCCTAGAAAATCCTACATAACCCTAGAAAACCCTAGATAACCCTAGAAAATCCTAGATAACCCTAGAAAACCCTAGAAATTCCTATATACCCTAGAAAACCCTAGAAAAACCTAAAGAACCCAAGATAACCCTAGAAAACACTAGAAAACCTAAAAAACCCTAGATAACCCTAGATAACTCTAGATAACCCTAGAAAATACTAGAAAACCCTAGAAAACCCTAGTTAACCCTAGAGAACACTGGAAAACCCTTAAAACCCTACATAACCGTAGAAAACCCTACATAACCGTAGAAAATTCTAGATAACCCTAGAAAACCCTAAAAACTCTAAAAAACCCTAGAAAACCCAAGATAACCCTAGAAAACTCTAGAAAACCTTGAAACCCCTTGAAAACCCTAGAAAACCTAGAATATCCTAGAAAACCAAGAAAACACTTGAAAAACCTAGAAAACCCTAGATAACCCTAGAAAAACCTAGATAAGCCTAAAAAATCCTAGATAACCCTAGAAAGCCCTAGAAATTCCTAAAAACCCTAGAATTTCCTAAAGAACCCTAGATACCGCTAGAAAATCCAAGAAAACCTAGAAAATCCTATATAACTCTTTATAACACTAGAAAACCCTAGATAATCCTAGAAACAAATAGAAAACCCTAGATAACCCTAGAAAGCCCTAGAAAATCCTTGAAAACCCTAGATAACCCTAGAAACCCCAAAAAACCCTTGAAAACCCTAGAAAACCCTAGATAACCCAAGAAAACCCTAGATAACCCTAGAAAACCCAAGATAACCCTAGAAAATCCTAAATAACCCTAGAAAGCCCTAGAAATGCTAAAAAATCCTAGAAAATCCTAGATAACCCTAAAAAACCCTAGATAACCCTAGAAAACCCTAGATAACCCTAGATAACTCTAGAAAATCCTAGATAACCCTAAAAATCCCTAGATAACCCTTGAAAACCCTAGATAACCCTATATAACCCTAGAAAACCCTCGATAACCCTAGATAACCCTAGCTAACCCTAGAAAACCCTAGAAAACCCTAAAAAACCTTAGATAACCCTAGATAACCCTAGATAAATCTAGAAAATCCTAGATAATCCTAGAAAACCCTAGATAACCCTATATAATCCTAGAAAACCCTAGATAACCCTATATAACCCTAGAAAACCCTAGATAACCCTAGAAAGCGCTAGAAAACCCTAAAAAATCCTAAAAAACCCTAGATAACCCTAGAAAACCTTAGATAACAATAGAAAACCCTAGATAACCCTTGAAAACCCTAAAAAATCCTTTAAAACCTTAGATAACCCTAACAAATCTTAGATAACCCTAGAAAAACCTAGGTAACCCTAGAAAATCCTAGATAATCCTAGAAAACCCTAGAAAACCCTAGAAAGCCCTAAAAAACCCTAGAAAACTCTAGACAACCCTAGAAAACCCTAGAAAACCTAGAAAACCCTAGAAAACACTAAATAACCCTAGAAAATCCTAGATAACCCTAGAAAACCCTAGATAACCCTAGAAAATCCTAAAAAACCCTAGAAAGCCTTAGAAAACACTAAATAACCCTAGAAAATCCTAGATAACCCTAGAAACCCTAGATAACTCTAGAAAATCCTAAAAAACCCTAGAAAGCCCTAGATAAACCTAGAAAACCTTAGATAACCCTAGAAAATCCTAGATAACGCTAGATAACTCTAGAAAACCCTAGAAACCTAGAAAACCCTAGATAAACCTAGAAAACCTTAGATAACCCTAGAAAATCCTAGATAACCCTAGAAAATCCTAGAAATTCCTAAAAACTCTAGAAAATCCTAGAAAACCCTAAAGAACCCTAGTTAACCCTAGAAAACTCTAGAAAATCCTAGAAAATCCTAAAAACCCAAGAAAACCCTAGAAAATTCTAGATAACCCTAGAAAACCTAAAAAACCCTTGAAAACCCTAGAAAATCCTAGAAAACCCTAGAAAGCCCTAGAAACCCATAGAAAACCCTAGATAACCCTAGAAAATCCTTGAAAATTCTAGAAAACCCTATAAAACCCTAGAAAATCCTAGATAATCCTAGAAAACCCTAGATAACCCTAGAAATTCCTAGAAAACCTTAGATAACCCTAGAAAACCCTAAAAAACCTAGAAAACCCTTGAAAACCCTAAAAAACCCTAGAAAATCACATAGCAGGCTATTTAATTTCACTTTAGTAGTGCTTCTAAAGTTTTTCTTTTTCACTTTTGTTATTCGTTTTTACTATTATTAACTTTTACGTTTTATTTTCTAAGAAATTAAAACTAAAGCATCTTTGATTATAAAAAATAAAAGTAAATTTTAACCAATCTGTTGAAAATAATAATCACATTAAACTTTTTTAATTTGATACAGATAGATATTTTGATGATAATAGATAATAATATTGTTATAAAGATTTCATTCCCATGGGAATTAAAGATACTCAAGGGGAAGATGGGAATTGAAATGATGGTATTTTGATTCCCTGTAATCAAACTTGCTTAGGAATAGTTTTTCAAACTTTGAACCAAATATGGAAATATAATATTCCTATCTTAAAATTTTTAAAAATTATTTATAATTCCCCTAATCACACGCAACCTAACAGAATATCTCCCTTGATATAAAATAATGTCACTACTAGTCTAATAGCTTGTAAGCGGTGCAAGCAACATATATATTTCCAAATATTGGTTTGACTATAGAATAGAATATCTTAGTGCAACACGTTCGGTTACATATACATTATCAATGAGGAGAATAATGTAGGGTTCTTGCCCATATTTTCACGCACCGATAATTAATTAATTGAATTATTTGTCATATTGCAATGACTTCAAAAACTTGCATGCATTTTAGATTTGTTATATTATATCATCGTATGAATGTTATTGTCCTCATATGTCCAAAGCTAGCAATTACACACACATTCATGCAAAAATAAGGAATTTGACAATTACTTGTGATAACACGGAAATATAGAGAAATTAATAATGAGGAAATCGACAAGGTTTTTTTGAGTGATCATTTTGAAAATCTTCATTTCAAGATAAGAATGAATTAAATCAAACTATAATAATCTAATAATAATAATAATCCTCCATGAAGCAAATTAAAGAATTGATTGCCAATATATATAGAGAGAATTGTGATCCACTTTATTTTCATCATCATCAATATTTACGTTTTTATTAATCAAGAATTATGCTACGTGTATATCAAAATTAACCGCCAAAGTTAGCCATCAATACAAAATACATACTAAAATATAAATATACATTAAAAATAAATTAAACTACACATGTATTTATATATAAATACATTGATAGCTAATTTTAGTATACAAATAGTATTTTTGATTACTCAATAATAGTTGCAAAAATGGGTTGCAAGGCTTTTCTAATTCTAGCTATGTTAATGGCCACCATCTTTGTGGCATCTACCGATGAGGTAGCACCAAGAGACTTAGATGTGTTAATGGCCACCATCTTTGTGGCATCTACCGATGAGGTAGCACCAAGAGACTTAGATGAGAAATTTGAACAAAATGATGGTTTAAAAATTAAAAAGAAAATTTTGATTAAAGCGACAAATACTTCTTTTTTTAAGTTAAAAAATTATGGTTAATATATAAGGTTATTATTAATTTTTGAAATTATTAAGTCTATCTTTGAGTTTGTTTTGTTTTCAAAATTTGTTAAAAGATTTAATTTAATTCTAATTTATTTGGTAGTATTTTTAAAATTTTAAATTTAAATCAAATATGATCTAATCTAATGAGATTAAATTTGATTTTTAAATTTGATTTTAAATTAGTTATCATACCTTTAGAATTTTAATAAAAATGTTTCTAATACGAAAAACATGTTAAATTGAAAAATAAAAAGTTCCCTCCAAAATCCACCCAGAGAAAGTTGTGTCCATAAATATTAAATACACGATCATCACTTCATTCCTTAATTCTACTGTCAAATATATTGTTGTCACCTCTTCCTCTTGCGTGTAGTGTTATTTTTTCTGCTTCTTATATCTATATACAAAAAACTTCAATTTGATCCCAACTATTAACACAGGTGTTGAATTCACTGAAGATGTTGCTATTTTTTGTTCGTTGGTGGATTTGTGTGTTTGTGCTGTTAAATTCAGGAACTGTTAATGGTTAGTATTACCGAACTGTTAGAGATAAAATCCTTCCATTCAATAAAATTACTGTAGATTCTTTGGGACATGGCAACTTCTCTACAATTCAATCTGCCATTGATTCTGTCCCTTCCAACAATAAGTATTGGATTTTAATCAATGTCACGGCTGGTATTTACAGGTAATAAATTTAATATTCTTTTGCTCTGCAAAAAAAATAGTAACTTTTTTTGTCAAGAATAGATGTAGCTTGCCTTGCATCCTCGAAAAACTGTCCAACAATAAAATATCGTATACATGATGAATTTTGAAAATAAGATATAAAACCTGATCAATGAAAGTAATTTGTAAAATTAGGATCCAATTCATTTCAAATATTTACCAAAGTCTAGATGAAATAATAGAATTTTTTTTTAATATTGGAGTGGTAATGGTATTTTTTTAAAATGTGGATTGTTGGGATGTTATTTTTAAATGTGGAATCGTTTATTTAGAGAAGTAGAAATTGGACCATCTGATTTATTAGAGGTACATAAATCAGACCATCCGATTTCTAGAGGTACACAAATCGAACCGTCCGATTTGTGTTTAAAAAAAAATTGAGATACAGAAATCGAACTCTCCGATTTATGTACTTTCTATAATCTTAAAAAACACAAAAAATTATAATGTTAAAATATATCACTACTTTTACTTCCATAACAAAAAAAAAATAACCCAAAAAAATTATGTACAAAAAGTGAAATTTGAACTTATTATCTCTTGCGTCGGCTAGTGAAATATTAAACCCATTCCGGGCGAGAAAGAGGTGATGGAAAAAGGAACGACACAAATTCTATTCCATAGTTATGTTTTACGTCTAGTTCTCAAAAGGTTATTAAGGCTTGTAAGACAAAAAAAAAATCTAGCATGTGATAATTTATTAGTTAATGATAAATTTTTAAATAAAATTTAAATCTATAACGAACTAATCATTAATCTATCAAATTAAAAAATATTATAAAAAAAAATTTCCTTACTAATGAAGACAATATTAAAGATATCATCATATGTGTATAGTGTATACCAATAAATCTACATAATACATCTATAATTTATGACATAATTCTTCATATATTTATCTTAAATCTTGAATCTAAAATCACTTAATTAAAGAACAAATAATAATAATAATAATAATAATAATAATAATAATAACTTATTATAATACTTGATTATTTACATGAATAACTAAATTTTTTTTCGTTACCATATTTTTTGATTCATCAAGTTAAAGACTAACTCATTTTTTTTTATTTTAACTAATAAATTGTAGGTGAATTCTTCCAAACCCATGGCAATTTTGTGGGTAAGTTACTCTTGCACATGTGTCTTCATCTCAGCCATTGATCAAAAAAATTTTCAACCTTTCATTAATTGCATTCATTGATAATAGCAAAAACCTTTAATGAACATATACTATAACAAATACTACATTAATTATTGTATACATATACTATATAGTGTATTGGGGAACATTTATAATTATAATTTATAATCTCTAACTTGTTTTTCATTTTATAAAATACCCTTCATCACTTTCTTAAATTCAACATGCATGTCTCACAAGCCTTTTAATTCATGTTTCACTTCCTGGAAAACGCATAGAACCCACTGTCCACTGGTTTTTTCGCCTTCGTTCTATACCCACTACCCAACCCTGGAATTTGTTATCCTAGAACCCACTACCCAACCCTGTTTGATTTTTAGTGTCCATTTAGCAAGAATGATCTCCTTCGAGTAACAGGTTCCGGAACTGGTACTCTGATTTCGTCGGATTGGCGTCGACGTCAACTGAGGAGAGGGCGAACGTTCTTTACTGATGTGGCTCCGGTAGAGAATTTTGTAGCAGAACTTCTGCTAGATCCGAAGCTCTGGCTGCTGGAAGCTGGTTTACCAACATTCATTTTTCGGCTGCCTTCGAATTAGGTGCGTCGGATTAGGTAAAGGTCACCTCTCTCCGACTCCGACAGTGCATTTTTTATCCGTTGAAACTCAACCTCTGGTTCTCATCAAGGTATGTCCGATTAAGTTTTTTTGTTAATCCAGATTAGTTTAATTTTGATGATAGTCTATGCCTTTTCAACGGTTCTCTGTTTACGGTGTTGGGTTGCTATTATGGATTATGGAAATAAAGCAACATTGTCCAGTTCTATGCTGTGGCTAGGTTTGGGGAATTGAAATTAAAACCTAATACTGGGGTCCAAAATAATTGGGTTAGTTTAATTGGATTTGGTTCATTTAATTTTACATGCAGCTTCGTTTAGCTTTCCTTCGTTGCTGCCATTGGCTCTGTTTATTGACATTTTTGGGTAAAATTATGGCAGGGGTTAAATTATGTCCATAAAGGAGGATGATGTTAAAAATGATTCTGATAATGATTTGGGTGATGATTTCGATTATCAACCGAATGCAGAAGATGATGCTGATGACGACGATGTGGATTCGCTGGATTCCACTAGCAAGAGTGAAGAAGTTTGTGGTGTAAAAAGAATAGCGGTGGAGAAATATGAGGTATCTCGATCTGGATGATAGATCAAGGGAGGCAAGGTCACTAACGCGAACCAAGTGTCCAGCTCGGCTTAGGGTAAAGCTTGACTACGGCTGCCGTAGATGGAAGGTATCATGTTTTGTGGAATCTCACAACCACGATCTGACGCCACCCCAATTTGCGCATCTGGTACCGGCTAATCGTCGTCTCACTGTGACTGATAGAGTCCAAGTGGAAAATCTTCATAATTTTGGTGTCAAGAGCTGCCATATTATGGGGTATATTGCATTCCAGAAGGGTGGATATCGTCATGCTGGCTTCACACGGAAAGATTTGTACAACCACATCGATCGCTATCGTCGGGCAAAAGTTAAAAACGGGGATGCCAATGCGGCAATAAACTATTTGATTGGCAAGTCAAACAACGATCCGCTGTTCTTTGGAAAGTATATGTTCACTACTGACGAAAGGCTGGAGCATATTTTTTGGTCAGATGGGCAGTCAATTATCGACTATCACTGCTTTGGAGATATTGTTGCCTTTGATTCTACCTACAAGAAGAATAAATACAACAAGCCTTTGGTCATTTTCTCTGGATGCAATCATCACGGGCAGACTGTTATCTTCGGCTCCGCCCTACTATCCGACGAAACCACAGAGACGTATAAGTGGTTGTTGGAAACCTTTGTTGAAGCGATGGGTGGGAAAAGTCCAAAAGCGGTAATAACTGACGGAGACCTTGCCATGCGAGATGCAATAAGGAATGTTCTGCCTGATGCGACCCATCGGTTATGCGGCTGGCATCTGCAGAGAAATGCATGTGAAAACATAAAGAATCCTAATTTCCTGCGCGATTTTAAGGGTCTTATATACGACAACAACGACCAGAGAGACTTCGATCGGAGATGGGCAGCCATTTTGGATAAGCACAACCTTGTTGGCAGTACCTGGATGGAAAAGACGTACGAAACTCGTGAGATGTGGTCCCATTGTTTCCTTCGGAATAAGTTTTTCGGTTACATAAGGACGACATCACAGTGTGAAGGTATAAATTCTCTCATCAGATTCTATGTTAATCGCAAGAACACCCTCATTGACTTCATGCATAACCTGGATAGGGCCTTAAAGGAGTATAGAAACAACGAGTTAATAGCTGACTTTAAGTCTCAGTGCTCAGAGCCAGTGATGATTACCTCGTTGGAGGTATATGAAAGATCTGCATCATGTTATTTCACGCGAAACATTTTCAAGGAAATTCGTAATGAGATTCAGAGGGCAGGGGCTTTGAATATAACGGTACTAAGCACAACCTTGGACAAGGTAGAGTTCAGTGTGACTGCTCTCGAAGACCCGGGCAAAGATCGACGGGTGGAAGTCGATAGAGGTAAGAATCTGTTCTCGTGCTCGTGCAAGCTGTTTGAATCACGTGGTATTCCCTGTAGTCATATCTTCTGTGCCATGAAGTTCGAAAACATACTTGAGTTTCCAGATTCGTTGATATACAAAAGGTGGACAAAGAATGCAAAGAACGAATTTATTAGCACAGAAATGCCTGTGAATGATGACGTCGAAAGGGTCTTAAAGTTTCGAGTTGGAGCATTGGCATCGAATTGCAACAAGCTGTGTGATATTGCTTGCAAGGATCTTGCAGACTTTGATGAAGTCCAGTCTGAACTTGTCAATTTAGTTATCCGCCTGCAGTCACGCAAACAGGGCAAGTCAACTCCTAATGTTAACGTGGAAGGCATCAACGATCCATTTGTTGTCAAAAGCAAAGGAGCCCCTTCCAAGAAGTCTTCTTGGAGGAAGAAGAGAGCATGCTCTAATTGCCACAAGTACGGTCATTACTACAAGCGCTGTCCAGATCTGATGCAGCATAGTGTTGAAGGTAACCATCGTGATCGATCATACGGCAATGCATCAGCCAAGGACTCAGGTTTTAGTCCAGAGAGGTTTGCTAATTCTTCGAGATCGTTCTCAATTAAGTCCGAACACCTCTCAGGACCTAATACCAAGGTACGATTTGTTTATTCTAAATAGGCTCCTGCTGTGAAAATCTTGTTCCGTGTTTGTCCCTTTAAAAACCATTAAACTATGTGAATGCTCCTCTGTTTGGGCAGCCTTTTAAAAAGGGTGGAACAAGGAAGTTTACGGCGACGGGTATGAGGAACCGGAAGGGTAAAGACAACACTTTTGTTGAGGTAATTTTTTTGAATGTAAACATCTAATTTCCGTGTCATGAACTGGGTAAATTAATGAAGATCTCGTTTTTCTTGTCTTAAAAAAAATAATTTATAAAACAGCAAAGCCTCCATGAAAGCAGCGAATCCATTGACATCGCGTCCACGAATGGTGTTTTCAATAAAAATCTCTACTCGTTAACACAGGTGTGATGCGTAAAACTCCTCTTAACCACTTTGCGATGAATGACAATTATGGTTTTATGCATGGTTATAGTTTCTGATTGGGGATTATGATGTTATCAGCAGGTGAAGGAGTCACAGCAGGACAAGAGACATTCATTCACGAACTATGAATGCATTAATGATGTTGTTGATGATAAATGTGACACACGACATGTGCAGATCGATGTCCGAGATCCGTTACCATCGTCACTGCCTTGTGGCAACAAACAAGGATCGTACATGGCATTGTTCGCATCGATGCATAGGACACGTTGACCATTTCAAGGAATTAGTCTTCTGAATTTAGTGCAATGCAAGTATAATTGGTTCTAAAAGCATGATCTATCCTGATTTACCGACCGCAATGTATTAGTCACAACTTGGTATTGAGGAGTTTTAAGTTGTAGTCATTTACGTTAAGTATGAATATGTCCATTTTGGTGATAATGATGTTCAGTAATATATCTGTGATTTGCTTACAGTGCTGTATTCTCGTTGTAGTAAATTGCGGTTGACTTTTGGGTAACGATTTGCTACCATTGTGATTATGCAATTCAGTTGATCAATTAGAGTTGTGTAAATTGATTTTTTTCCCTACTTAGTCCATTATGATGACAGTAATGTTGAATAATATGCATGTGTTTTGCTTACATTGCTGTATTTTAGTTGCAGTTTATTGTGGTTGCATTTGGAGTAAGGACTTCCTACCAATGTGGTTATGCAATACAGTTGAAAAAACAGAGCCGTGTTAATTGAATTTTTTTACTTTCTTAGTGCATTTGATTTACCAACCAAATTATTTGGATTGAATGGGTTGTAGTCTCCAAGGTTGAATTGTTCTTAGATGGTTACGAATCTCTTTTGTAACGTTGAGGTTGTGAATCTACTTTGTTATTATGGATTTCCTGTATTCATTGAAAATTTTATTTAAGGGAAAATGGCACACTGTGTATGAAAGCAGTTTAAAATATATATAGATATATGAAGCAGAGAATTCGTAAACACAAACACATTTTTATTCGCTCATATCATAGTTTCGATTATTAGGTTCAATAACATTTTGAGGTTGTTAGAGTCTTACATAATGACAGAATTTAACACTAGAAACAATAAATGTTTGAAACACTGCAGACATTTCCTTTAAGTTGTACAATAACGAATCTTTCTATGTTATCAGCTACTTGAATACGGCATGACTTTACTTTGACAGGCCGGGTTTTGCTTCATGGGATTGAGAGCTTGAATATTTCCAGAATGTAGTCATACAGCATCCGTAACATTGTTGACTATTATGACCTGATATTAAGAAAACTCATCACGACAACTATACACATTAGATGAATCAAAAAAATCAATTAAATCAGTAAACCTAAAAAAAAGGATCCACGAAACTGCTAGTTACCCTTTAGCCTTTTGGGTTCTAGGTTCTTCATCAATTTCCTTTCACAGTGTTCTAACTACATACACAACAACAGCCTATGTTAAATATAAGTATATAAATTCAAAGAAATACATCACATGGACCAACCATACATTAGTCAGATTCTTTTAATAGCTCTACTGCATGCACCCAAACACCATCCGAGACACTTCCAGTCTAAATTAGAAAAAAGAAGCATTTTTTTACCTCTAGACAGATATCTTCTGTGGGAAAAATGAATCGGTACAGCAGCACAAGTGCCTAAGTTGGTTTGGGAATGGTAGTTCTCGTTTTCACCATCTTCCTGAACTCTTGGGGGAGAAGCAACGTCATCTGTTCCCTTTGCGCATCCTCGTCGTGCATTGAGATGAGAAAATGGTTAGTTAATATTTTGCTTTTTTCTTCCGTGCAGAAGTTTGTGGAAAAGGTACCGCGGTCGTAAATACAACCGTTCGTGAAACATAGACAGATTTTCGCTATGTACGAAAATTATGAATTACTCAAGACAAAACCCAAGGCAGTATTATAGAGGTCTGTAGCCGATGACATGTTGTCGAACTTTAATTTAGTGTGTCAAGCCGACTCCAGAAGACGTTCCTTGTTCGGCTAAGTGGGAAGGAGTATCAACTCCAATTTTGTCGGAGCTATCAACGGGTGACGGAATAAAAGTCAGACGGAGGAAGGTAAATGATAGTGTTTGGTTAAATGAAGGTTGGTATGCACTTCCTGAGTTCTTAAGACTAAAGCATGGATATTTTGTGGTTTTCAAGTTCATGCTGAATCTATATATGAATTAATTGTGATCCACTTTGACTGATGCAAAGAATGAATAGTCAAGTTTGAAATGTTTTCATAACGACCAGCAGGAAGTGATACGGAAAATCATTTCCCACATCCCGGTGCTCGTGATGGAAACGGATCAACCTCGAAAATTCAATCATCTATTCACTCAGTAGGATCACAAGGAATTCATCATCGATTTAACAGTGCACAAAAAAACAACAAAATACCCATGCCTTAGCGCTAAGAAATCAACAACTCCATACCAACTTTCATTTAAACAGACACGAGCATCAATAATTTTTCTCAGTCAAACCTTTTTCCCGTCACCCGCTGGTACCTCCGACAATATTGTCTTAAAAGAGCCTAACCAAGTAACTCTGAAAATTTTATTCACATTACAACCATCACGCCATTGTCTTACCTTCATAGTCAGATTTGTTGGCTGCTTTGGGTTCGGTTATTGAGTGGCTTCACCTGTGAGTTCAGTTTCCAACATCCGAATGGCGACGGCAACCACATGGCTGTAAATTTCATCGACCAACATGCATCTTGGATCACAAAAGTCCACCCAGCAACAATTGGAATGAACACTGCTTCCCGAAGACAATCTGAAATCCCAGACAGACACATCAGGTATAAAAACTCAATAAGTAATTCATCAAATCAATTATATACATTAACAACCATGTTCCAACAAAATCATGTCCAAATACACAACCTAATATAATGACTTCACAAATTATTCCATAAACCGAGAAGAACTTACCATCGTATCAACGATAGAGCCACTTTGATTTAGCGAGAAACAAGTCATCATGTGAGACGATACAGGGCATCCATGATACTACCACTAATTGTGACGATTTGTGGAATTAGGGAAAACCTCAACCAAATGAGCGTTGATGGGGTTTTTTTTTTTTTGGTCGGTGTTGAGGTGGTTGAAGACAATCTGCCCATTTGTAGAACCCTCGCTTGGTGTTGGATAGAGTGATCTTGGATGTGGATAAAGCCTTATCTCATTAGGATCGGCAATTTGTGGTTCTCGTTCTTCTCTTCCAGATCCACCTCTTCTTATCTATGCTCTGGACCTGCAAAATGAAACCACATGACCCCCACTGCAAAGTGAATAAGCCCACACCACCTATTGGCCCAACTACCTTAAACAAGTCCACCTCTGAAGACCAAGACCAAAAACCACAATGCAATAACCCAGCCCACGTACCACCCATTAGAACCACATAACTCTACTCAAGACCACTGGCCCAGCTGAGATCCAAGCCCACCAAAATAAATTACCCACCCTAGAGTCATTAAAAGAAACTACGGATGGGCTATTTTACTCATTGATTGGGCCGAACTAATTTTTTACTCCTCTGTTCATATATCAAACAGTAAAACATTTTTCATTAAACCAAGTTAAAAAAAAAACAAAAAAAAAACTGGTGACATACGGCTTCGTTCAAACATTACCGGTGTTTTAATCTTCCTCGATAAACTTTTTTATCATTAACATTTTAAGGTCAAACCAAACCAATTTTTTTAAAAAATCCCCCCTTTAAAGTGTCAACTTTAAACCCAGCATATAAAGAGAATTTTACCTACAACAATTTGAGGAGTTGTTGTCTTCCTCACCTATTGGGCCACATTTTTTTAATAATTTTTCGTAAAAGGCCAACAAAGTTTCAATTTATTCTGGCTACTATTTTTTTAAAAAAAAGGCAACTTTGCCATTTTTAATGACAAACTAATTTTTTGTGCAATCAAGTTAGAATGGTAAAGTAAAAAAGAAAATGAGCACAAACATAAAATATTTGCGAACGCGATGCTGTTTTAGTTAACACCAAAAGTTGTTTTCAATTTAGTCACAGCCAAAAAAAAGTCATTATAAGTGTTCAACAAACAAGAAACATATAATACTCTGTAAACCCACTACTGGAAAAGTCTTAGCATGATATATTTTGACAAAGAGGTCAAACACAGGGACTAAGCGCCTTCAGTCACTCATCCTTATGCATCCTATCTGCATCGAACCTGGATGATCGTCACTGGCTCCTTTGATATCACCTCGAAGACACCCACTCCACCTGGCTTGAAGTTGCACAATGAAGCAAAGTTCTCCCATCCTCCAGAAATAACGCCGAAGCTACCATCCCTCTTTCCACTGTACCTTGTATATGTAGCTTCGACCTGTATGTGGCCATGTGTGAGGATGAGAGGGTGCCTTTGACCAGTGAAGTGACTGAGATGAGGGACGTTCGGCTGATTATAACACAAGAAATTTCAGTTAGTATTATCTACTTTAATGCTTACTTTAGTAAAACAATATTTCAACCAAAATGTCTTAACAACTTAACGCTTACCAATAATCGCGACGACATCATGCGAGCAGTTAGGTCCATCACAAAGAAAGGCCACTTGCTTTTGACCTTTGTGGCAACCGCTCTAGCACTGGCTGAAGGAGGGATGTTGATACACTTTGCAACTTCATAATTACCAGTCCTTACATATGGTGGTTCTTCAGGATGACGGAGTTGGTACGAGTTCTCAATGCCACCAAAATAAAAAATCCTTACTTGGACATTTGGAGTTTCCTTTGTGTGTGAAATATAGCATGGAGTCCAGATTGATTTTGTACATCTGATAGAACTCCTCCCAGCCTCGAGTCAATGCAATTTTGCCACTTTGGAGTTGCGTCCAGAAGCACCGACAGGGGTTATTCTTTCCGTCAGGCACAACCAGGTCCAGGTAGGGGGTACGGTTTGGTAGCTCATCGGGAGTTATAGGTAGTGACTGTTACAAATTGGTGAAGTTCTGTCAAAACATCGATAGCATTGCAAAAACTCTAAAATTAAGAGGTGTTAAGGAAATGGATGTTAATTACCAGTTTGAACATTGAAGGCCTTATTACTGGCTTCAGAAACCTCATCTTGTAGCTCTGTGTCGCACCGTTATCAATCTCTTGGACTCTCTTACCCTTGTCCTTCGAAGTCGTCGTCTATGGCAAGTGTCACACAGTTGCCAAGTTCAAAAAGGAACAAGGTCAGAGTTCATTTAAAAAAACCCATACAGTCAAAGCTTCTGATTTAAAATCAACACACATGCATGTTTTTGGAATTGGAAACTAAGTGGTTCAATTTTTTCACTCACAGTGCAACTACATTTTGTTGTAAGGTTTAGGGTCGTGATCTATTGAATCTTTAACAGAACAATCTTAATCAAACCTAAATGCATAAAATCCTTTTCAGACGAACAAATCAGAAACCCACATCAGTCCCCCAATCATTTAAAAAATGCTTAACCACGTCTTAATTTTATTTGACTACGATTGCATACATTGACACTACATGCAGATGACGATTAACAACCGATCACTATCAGGAGAAGAGTTAGGATAGAGTTTCACCTTGTTTGACATATTCTCCGAGACGAAGCTGTCGGAGTCGATGCCTTCAACAGCAACTTCTGTGTTATGTTGGGGTTGCTATGAGGAGTGTTTTTTGAAGGAAGATGGAAGGTGAATACTGTTTACTGAAGGATACTTATGTTACACGCTTGTGAATCAAAAGAAAATATAAAGTAAAAAACGAGTGGTTAAAAAACGCGGCATTTTTACAAAAAAATTTAGTGAGTTATTTAGCTACTTAAACCTTGTGGTTTTCGATAATCTCCAACAAATATTCTATTCTATCCCAATAACTCCCCGTAAATCCCTCTCCTTCGAAGTTCGTTTTCAACGAAATACCAAATAAAATTTAATTTAACTTAAAAAAAAAGAAATCCTAGGAAGATGAAATTATTAATTCATTGATTGCTATTAACCGCATTAATTTATGCAAAGTTGCTGGAACACATTTTAGGATTTAAGTCAAATAATTAATTTAATAAGTCGGTTTAAACGTAACTACTACTATTTCCTTTGAAAATTAAATTCTTCAGCAATTGTTACCATCGAAATTAATGCTAGATTAAATTAAAACCACTAGAAACTCGAAACAAACGTTTTAAATTTTTTAAAATTAAATTCATTTTTTTAAATAATCTGTTTATTGTGTATCTTTTTTTCTTTTTTAAAATGCCTGTGTCTATCTATTTGATAACTATTATTGTTTATATTTAGATTCTTCAATGAGAATTATTAAACTACATAAACCTCAAAAAAAATCGTTGCACATTTCCAAAACATTTTGATAATCAATGAATTAAAGTTTATTTTTACGGTCTCCAAAATTTCGGATAACACAGAGTTGGCTAATATTAAAGTACCTCTCTACCACTGATTTGACGTTTGGATTAATTTTACATTAAACGGATTAATAAATTCTCAACTAACATAGTCACAAAGTAAAACAACTGAAAAGAAAAAAAGTTACGTTTCTTTAGTCAACTATTGTTCTTCTGAAAACTTCCTTGGCTTCTCCCTCCCTTCAACCACAGTCCACAGCCATCGTCGAAGTAATTAATCAATAATGGAGTCTGGATTCCGGTAAGCATCTTCTTCAATTTTTACTACCTCCTTTGATAGCAGCCGTATCTGCAAAGAATAAAATGGAGCATATTGTAATAACTGCATGCATAGATTAATTAAATAAAGAGTCACAAAATGTTTGGCTACTCCATTCTTTTATGGTTTCGGGCCACTTTGTTTTATTCGTTGTTGTTTCTACATGTTGGTTTAGGTATGTTAATGCATTAAGGAACATTCAACAATCTTACAACCAATTCTATGTGTTTGGGCTCTTTGCAACAGATGTACGTATATCCACAATTTTGCATTTTTTCGTTGTTATTATTCTGTTAAAAAACGTTTGGAAAACTAAGTTGCCATGGTTTTGTCTTGTTCCGGCACAGGATGATGTTGAATTCCCACCTAATATTGTGCATCTCTTCAAGTGGTACAGTACCACTGATCTTTATTTGGTTGACACTCAAGACAATTGCCTCCACATCACACCCAAGCAAGAAGGTAACAGGTTCTGGATAAAAGGAGCTGATATAGGGAGGATACGGCGCATGTACAGAAGAAGTTCTTTGCTGAGTGTGGAGCTTAGGTACGTTGGCTGGGGAGTATTCTACATGCTCGTCCGGGACATTAACCGGAAAGATGAACCTCCGTGTGTTGTTGATGACATGTATGCGGCGAAGGTTTTGCCTGACTATATAGTTCAACGCTTAGCTTCGGTGTGTGGGGCTTACTTCAACAAAGAAGTCCAACTTAGAGTCTACCAGACAGAGATGTTCCTTATGAATCACCGCCGGATCCAACAACAGCAACATTTGGATACTCAGCAGTCAGGGTGAGTAACAATGGACCATTATTTTCTGGTCTAATTTCTCACGTTTTCATGTTTTGTGCCTAAATTTTTTTAACTTAACTACAGTGTAAACAAGAGGCAACATGGTGGGGGGGCTGAGGCAGGTCCTAGTAAGCGACAGCGACCTCAGACCTGTCCTGAATCGTCCGTCAACCAGGGGTCAAATTAACAGATTTATGCAGACCTATAAAATTTCCTGTGTAGTGTAATTAATCAAAATGTTATCCTTAATGTGTTATTTTGTATGTGACGTAATGTCTTTGACATTTGGTGATCAATTGCGATATACTATGTTTTATATTTATGGTGCATATGTTGCTTTCTTTTTTGTTGCGACTACGTTTGGTTATCAGCAGTGTATCGATCGGATATTGACTGCTACTGCATGCAAATACAATGCTACTGAATGCAAATGATACTGTTCGCACGTATCATAGATGATAACACTAGTATATGGGAAAACAATGGATTTATTTGATTTCTTAACTTTGTTATTTTTTAGTTGGAGCACTCTCCCGGTTTTTGGTTTTACAAAAGTTTAGAAAAAAAAAGAAAAGAAAGGTACTAGATTTCACATTGTCACTGGCCCACTTATATGTCATTTGGAATTTTTGGTCAGAGTGTATAATCCTTGAAGTTTTGGAAAGATTTTTTCTCCTAACAACAGCTTTAGGGCCCACTAACAAAATTAAAACTAATACACAAACTGTCAGCCACGTACACCAGTTTAAAAATGTCCAAGTAAAAAAGGTGAAACTCAAATAACATATTTCCAAAACACATTCCTGGTTTGTCTCCGACGTTATTCCCAACAAGTTCAAGTACCATGGAAAGATAATCTAACTTGGATATTAAAAAATGAGCCTATAACGTATATTTCATCTCCCTTAACAACTAAGGATTCTGTTGTAACTTGTAAGTAGATTATTTTGAAAAAAAAGACACTAACCTTTATCGTATATAGTATGACTAATTCACACAGCGATAATGTGTTCCTGTCCACCATCTGATCCAACATTTCATGCCTTGTATGGTATGATGAACGACATTTTTGTCCCCCATGATAATGCGCGGGATTGATGCGTCGTTGAAAAGAACGAAAGCAAAATCACCCGAGTCTATGTCCCTCCGAGGTATGACTGTCACCCTTTGAACCACATGACCAAACATGTTGCAGAAAAACTCAGCAATGCCATCTGCAGTGGGCATCGACTCTCGACCGAAGCATACGGTCAGTGTCTTTGGACGTTCCGCGTCATCCATCTCCTTGCAGACGTACTTCAGCTTTCCCTTATCTTGCTCAGTTTGCCTTCCTCCTTGTTGCATATGCATTCCTCGGCCATTGATATGTCTACTCAATGCCTCTGGTGCAACCGATATGCATTTGTCCTTTGTGTTGAAACCCAGTAGTTCTTTAGGAGTCCTCTGGTACTCCAACCACACCGCATCCATCGTTATGTCGCCTAGAATTCTAGCGCAAATGGTATATAGGGTATCGGGAATTAGAGTTAGCAGGACGGATCTCATCCTATGAACCTGGTATAACGTGAGCTCAGTTTCAGCACGTGTCCGAGGGTTTCGAGTTTTCTGGAGTTCTCCACAACCCCAGATAACTCCTGAGATAGTAGGCATTGCAAACAGATGACACATTCATCGGCAAGACTGTTCATAAACCAGCCTTCCTTTTTTATGGCTGTTTGCACAATACCATTCAGTCCCATTGTCTCCAGTGACAGTAGAAATGCCATGACCATCAGGGACTGTTTAACTTCGCGGTGAAGGACTTGCGTCAGGATCCTGAATGTAGTTCGATCTATTCCATGAAACATTTCCAAACATTTGATTGCCATGGTTGAGGGCTTCCTTCTAGTATCCATGTTGTATGGGTTAGAATTTGTAAGCATATAGTTTGTAGTTGTAGTTTTTTATGCTTAGACCACCTACTCATTTCCTCCTTCTTATAGTCATGCAGCATGGTCTCCACTTTATTGCACCATCTTATTGCTCGTAGTCCTAGACTAACCATCACCTACCTAATTGGAATATTATTTAATGGCCTTAATTACATTGTATACATGTATATGATTTTATTGATACCACTAGGTGCGGTTTATAGTTTCTTCTTGAAAAAGAACATGTGATAACTTTATCTAGTAAGGCGAAATTGAAATTTAATTGCGTAAACATCGCCATATTCTATGAATCATAACAGCTTATTTAGCATAGGCAGAAATAATTTGTTTATACAACATTATCGTTTTAAGTTACATGACTGAATAGATGTTACTAATTAATTCTCTAATAAAGTTAATATTTATAGACCAAAATAAAAATAATATATTAAAAGTGGGAAACAATATTTTTAATTACAAATAATAAAAAATAAAATTTAGAGAGAAATGAGAATCATTAACAAAAAAGTTAAATATTTATGTTGGTCGTAATTGAAATAAATGATTATTGTGTATATTGTTTATTGTTTGTCGGTTTCCGATTCAATGCGCACGGTTCAATATGTCCGGTCTAGTGACTAGATCTCAGACTGAATGGTCTTCGTGCCGATGGTTTATTGTCTGGTTCAACGTGTACGATTTGGGGTTCGCGGTTTGGTCGTTAGGTCTTACGGTGAATGGTTCTGTGCCTCTGGTTTATCGTTTGGCGGTTTTCGGTTCAACGTGTACGGTTCAATGTGTACGAGTTAGTTAGCAGGTCTTATCATGAATGGTTCTGTGTCTATGGTTTATCGTTTGGCGGTTTCCGGTTCATCGTGGACGGTTTATGGTTCGCGGTTTGTTCGCTAGGTCTTTTAGTGAACGGCTTCGTGCATATTGTTTGTTGTTTACCGGTATCTGGTTCAATGCGCACGGTTCAATATGTCTGGTCTAGTGACTAGATCTCAGACTGAATGGTCTTCGTGCCGATGGTTTATTGTTTGGCGGTTTCTGGTTCAACGTCTACGGTTGAGGGTTCGTGGTCTGGTCGTTAGTTCTTACGGTGAATGGTTCTGTGCCTCTGGTTTATCGTTTGGCGGTTTCCAATTCATCGTGGACGGTTTAGGGTTCGCGGTTTGTTCGCTAGGTCTTTTAATGAATGGCTTCGTGTATATTGTTTGTTGTTTGCCGGTTTCCAGTTCAATGCGCACGGTTCAATGTGTCCGGTGTAGCGACTAGATCTCAGACTTAATGGTCTTCGTGCCGATGGTTTATTGTTTGGCGGTTTCTGGTTCAACGTGTACGGTTTAGGGTTCGCGGTTTGGTCGTTAGGTCTAACGGTGAATGGTTCTGTGACTCTGGTTTATCGTTTGGCGGTTTCCGGTTCAACGTGTACGGTTCAATGTGTACCAGTTAGTCAGTAGGTCTTATCATGAATGGTTCTATGTCTATGGTTTATCGTTTGGCGGTTTTTGGTTCATCGTGGACGGTTTAGGTTTCGCGGTTTGTTCGCTATGTCTTTTAATGAACGGCTTCGTGCATATTGTTTGTTGTTTGCCGGTTTCCGGTTCAATGTGCACGGTTCAATGTGTCCGGTGTAGCGACTAGATCTCAGACTTAATGGTCTTCGTGCCGATGGTTTATTGTTTGGCGGTTTCTGGTTCAACGTGTACGGTTTAGGGTTCGCGGTTTGGTCGTTAGGTCTAACGGTGAATGGTTCTGTGACTCTGGTTTATCGTTTGGCGGTTTCCGGTTCAACGTGTACGGTTCAATGTGTACAAGTTAGTCAGTAGGTCTTATCATGAATGGTTCTGTGCCTCTGGTTTATCGTTTGGCGGTTTCCGGTTCATCGTGGACGGTTTAGGGTTCGCGGTTTGTTCGCTAGGTCTTTTAATGAATGGCTTCGTGTATATTGTTTGTTGTTTGCCGGTTTCCAGTTCAATGCGCACGGTTCAATGTGTCCGGTGTAGCGACTAGATCTCAGACTTAATGGTCTTCGTGCCGATGGTTTATTATTTGGCAGTTTCTGGTTCAACGTGTACGGTTTAGGGTTCGCGGTTTGGTCGTTAGGTCTAACGGTGAATGGTTCTGTGACTCTGGTTTATCGTTTGGCGGTTTTCGGTTCAACGTGTACGGTTCAATGTGTACCAGTTAGTCAGTAGGTCTTATCATGAATGGTTCTGTGTCTATGGTTTATCGTTTGGCGGTTTTTGGTTCATCGTGGACGGTTTAGGTTTCGCGGTTTGTTCGCTATGTCTTTTAATGAACGGCTTCGTGCATATTGTTTGTTGTTTGCCGGTTTTCGGTTCAATGTGCACGGTTCAATGTGTCCGGTGTAGCGACTAGATCTCAGACTTAATGGTCTTCGTGCCGATGGTTTATTGTTTGGCGGTTTCTGGTTCAACGTGTACGGTTTAGGGTTCGCGGTTTGGTCGTTAGGTCTAACGGTGAATGGTTCTGTGACTCTGGTTTATCGTTTGGCGGTTTCCGGTTCAACGTGTACGGTTCAATGTGTACCAGTTAGTCAGTAGGTCTTATCATGAATGGTTCTGTGCCTTTGGTTTATCGTTTGGCGGTTTCCGGTTCATCATGGACGGTTTAGGGTTTGCGGTTTGTTCGCTAGGTCTTTTAATGAATGGCTTCGTGTATATTGTTTGTTGTTTGCCGGTTTCCAGTTCAATGCGCACGGTTCAATGTGTCCGGTTTAGCGACTAGATCTCAGACTTAATGGTCTTCGTGCCGATGGTTTATTATTTGGCGGTTTCTGGTTCAACGTGTACGGTTTAGGGTTCGCGGTTTGGTCGTTAGGTCTAACGGTGAATGGTTCTGTGACTCTGGTTTATCGTTTGGCGGTTTCCGGTTCAACGTGTACGGTTCAATGTGTACCAGTTAGTCAGTAGGTCTTATCATGAATGGTTCTGTGTCTATGGTTTATCGTTTGGCGGTTTTCGGTTCATCGTGGATGGTTTAGGTTTCACGGTTTGTTCGCTATGTCTTTTAATGAACGGCTTCGTGCATATTGTTTGTTGTTTGCCGGTTTCCGGTTCAATGTGCACGGTTCAATGTGTCTGGTGTAGCGACTAGATCTCAGACTTAATGGTCTTCGTGCCGATGGTTTATTGTTTGGCGGTTTCTGGTTCAACGTGTACGGTTTAGGGTTCGCGGTTTGGTCGTTAGGTCTAACGGTGAATGGTTCTGTGACTCTGGTTTATCGTTTGGCGGTTTCCGGTTCAACGTGTACGGTTCAATGTGTACCAGTTTGTCAGTAGGTCTTATAATAAATTAATATACAAGAATTACATTTACAGATTTTAACAAAGCCAAACAAAAATATTTTTTTTTACAAAATCAAAAGTAAAAATTTAATAGAAAAATATAATTATATATTTAAAATATTTGAATACTAAAGAGATTACAAGCAATTTACTAAAGGGTAGAATTGATAAAACAAAATAAATCCAGTCCTAACGTGATTATCTAAACGCAGAAGCTACAATTTCCAGCTCCTTATAAACGCACGTTAAAAACCTAAAATCACGTTGGCGTATAAAGAAAAAAAAGCACCCAAACAAAAAGAGAAAGCATTCAATGCACTCAAATGTGCTTCTCTTCCTTCTAACGCAAAATCAAACACACCCATAATGGTTCCAGTTTTAGAGTGAGTAAATCCAATGTTATGATACTAAAGATTATACTAAAAAAGTTCCAAACACATTACTAATAGTTAGTTTTAAGTTTCCTTATTATCTTTCGGGGAAGGCAGTGCTTTGCGATGAGGGATGGGAAGTTCAGTCTCCTATAAATGATAGGCAACGGGCCTAAAGGTGGAAAGCAAAAAAGTCATTAAGCAATAAATTAGGGTGCAGTATAAGTTAGATAATGAGTGACCATGACAAACGAAAAATCAAAGATCTGTGTGGGAGACAGGTAATGGTATACACATAGTTAATGAAAAGGAATATAACTCATAGGAAATGGAATAAAAATTCCCCTTTTCGAGTGTTTAGCCGTCGCATTAAACTTTGTTGCGGACTAAATCTTTGACCCAGTGTGTGAAACAACAATAGATAACAACAAACACAATTCTGATATTGAGCATATTACTTTATGAGCAACTTAATTGAGACAAGCATTCATTACGAAAATTAAAACAAGTCTTCCAGTAACCGATTGGTAAAAGAAAAAAAATATACGGTTACCAGAAAATGTTTAATAGCTTTGACTACAGAAAAGGAAATTAAACAAATGTATTGAGCTGAATAACTTCAAATAGATTTAAAGGATCGATACCTCGACTAAACGAAACTAATTTAAAAAAAAAAAACAGGTTGGAGCCTGATCTTTAACCAATGAGAAAAAAGATTTTTATGTAAATTATAATTTTACTCAAAAATTTAGGAATATAAACTCTGGAAACGTAAACTGCCTCATATATTAGAGGTCTATAGCCAAATATCACTCAATTGTCAAAACTCCTTTGAATAGTAGGGACAAGCTACCGTGTTTGTTATTCTTTTAAGAAATTGTGCTTGCTAGTGGAGTGCAACTCATTAACTGAACATGTTGCAGTATTTTTCATGTTTTTTTTAATAAAAAAATTAAACAGCTAAAACACCCAATGGCTGCCAGAGGAAAGCGACGCTCAACACAAAAAATAGAAAAGGGAGACGACGAAGCCAAAAAAGAACAAAGTAGAAAGATCTCAAGAAAAGTTGTCGACAAGGAAGTGATAGAACTGTCATCAAGGTTAGAATTAAATTACATTTCGAGAAACTAGTGAAGTCCTTTTATAACGATTCCGAGTATAAAGTATTCATATTTTTAAGTTTTGTTTCTCATAGTCTCCGAGGAAGCACCATGCATGACCAGCGACTGCATGTAAATTTTAACGGTGGAGCCAGCAAAGAGATAGGCGACGACTTCGGTAAAACTACAGTCGTAGAACCTTCCCTAAAAGAAGTGGTAACGCAAATGTCGACGATGATGAATACACTTTCAAACCTGATTGCTTCCCAGACCAAGACGTGTTATCCTGTGTTTGGAACTATGCCACAAACGATCAATCTTCGGAATGGGCCACCCGATAACTTCAACCCCACAGTAATGCCTGTGATCATGAGCGGATTCAGCATGCCATCCGGTAATCTTGAGAGGAATCTGGATTCCTCCAAGAAGATTAGATCCAACATGTCAAGCATTCATCAAGCCGCGGATTCAATATCGCATATGGCTACAAAGTGTTGTTCAATGTCTCCGAAGTGTGAACAGACACCGGCAGATGATTATGTTATTCGCCGAAGTTTGTTCTGCGATGATGGTACTGGAAAGAAGACAGTTACAAAACCAGTTATAACGAGTAGCTTAGACAAGGCTGTATATGTTAGCTACTTCAACCCGGCTGACAGAAAATTGCCACTAGCGAAGGAAACCGCAAAGATACCTGCGGTGGGTTATATCATGTTAAGTATGTGTTAGAGATTTGTTGTGCTGGTTTACTATTAATAACTAACGGCTTAGTTTTCGTTGTATCAGTGGAAGCCTGTTCTATTCCGTCCCCCAGCTGAGATGGCACTGTGCAAGGACGAAGTTTCAGTCGTAACCTACGTCTTTGGTTCAGATCTGGAGGATGAAGAACTGAATTCGGAGATAATTTCACAGACAAACTTGTGGCACGCTAATAGGAGAGTCATGTATACTCTACTGCCAAACAAACGATTGGTGGACGAGGTATGGATTTTTCAGTCATTACCCTTCGTTAATTTCATAAACGAAACTCCCAACATATAAAATAATTTTAACAAGGGAATATATGTTTATATTTTTTCTTATTGGCCGTCAATCAACGAACGCTGAAGCAGATCATAAACCTCACATCAAGCATGCTCATGTGTGATGCACGCAAGGACACCGGTTTTCCCTGCTTGTGGTTTTTACCCACTACATTTTCGGTGAGTGAAAACCATTAAGAGGATCTCCATCTCCTGGTTTCCATTAATCTTACACATGTTTATGAAAAATCTAATTTCAGCAATTTGCCCTTAATTGGACTCACTCCCCAAAGACTTTGAAACGCTATTACGCTGAGGAATACATGGGAGAGTTTGAGTCGTTATGCAAGGTAACTTTCTAATTTAATTCTCGTAATAGATGATAATGTAAATTAAAAACGCTTATTCCTGTATAACTTATTTGTGTATATTTTTGATAGATTTTTGTTCCTATGAACGAGGATAACATGCACTGGTACCTGCTTGTAATTGATATAGAAAAAAGACACCTAATATTATTGGACTCTAAACCATGCGTCTCAAGCAGAACCAGGCGCCGTCGTTGTGCGAAGCTAATGGTAGTGTTGCAAAATTTCTAATAGGCGGAAATAGAGTCTAAGTTGCTTGAACAGACACCGGAGTTGACACCTGACTTAAATTTTACTTTGATTACAGGTACTGTTTATTGAGGAGATGCTTGATGACTCCACATTCTATGCTAACCAAACAACACACAGACCAATAATTTCAGAGTATCCTATAATACACCCTGCAGAAATTGGCGAGCAGAACGATGACTCGTAAGAAACCTTACAAGTTATTATTGATACGTTTTCCTTCTGAATTACTGAGATGCATCAAAGAATTTGCTAACGTGTGATGAATACGTTTTCCTTCTGCACAAGTAAAATAGACCGCTAACATATTTATTGACGTTGTAATAGTGCTATACATTGCTTTTCCGGCCAGCCTTGGTTACGAAAGATAATATTTTTTTACAGTTCCATTTCGTCTGCTATGATTTTTTTTCCTTAGAAATTAAGTTGGTTATAGACTTCAATAAACTTTTTTTACATATACAAGGAATGATTGTGGAGTTTGGATGACAACCTGGATGAGGGAGTGCCAATGGAGGAGTAACTACAATATTAAGGTAGTTATAAAATAAAATTGGTTTCATGGTTTCATATATTATATCGAAATTTTAATCTAACCTATGCGTCTGAATTCTTTTGTTTTCTCTCCTAGGTAAATGATAGCACTAGATTACGGCTGGCTATTGATCTGGTCATGAATCCGTTCAATTTGAAATCCCAGGAAGTCCTTGAGGCAGCAAAGAAATACTACAACGAAATAGCTAAAAAGGAAGAGCGATTGGTTAAGGGGTTAGGAAGTATGCTCTGAGTTATTTATACCTAAGGCATTAAAATAATTGTGTCCATTGCATAGACTTTAAATACTATAATGCTTGCAATAAGTTATTCTGGTTATGTTATTTTAAGTACGTTCTGTTAATTTTTGATTGACGTTTTGTGTTGCGCTTACTGATTGGGAAAAAGCTACTGGGTCGTAAAAAATATGATTATGTTATTTGAAGTACTTTATGTTAATTTATGAATGGAACAGCACATTGCGATATGTTAATAAAGAAAGGTTTGCATGATTTCCTATATTTTGTCAAACAATATAGTAAACATGATTTCAATAATTTATCTAAATATGAACACCATATTAAACTTATTATATTTTTTTTAATTTTATTATGTACAACCTTCGTTATGTTTATTCATCTAGTGATACGTATACCAATGAATGGTTATTAAACTACATTTACCTAGTAATACAACTCAAATAGAGTTTATTATGTGTATTTATTATTTAGTTTAGATTTACGAAAAGGTTTGATTAGTGATAAGGTTTGAATCCTAATGGATGGCTTCAATATATCCCTTCAACTTCATTTCCAACCGGTGTGACCTCTGGTTTTACCCTCTTTAAAAGTAAAACTTGACTTCCTAGAGAAAATCATTTGACAACACCATTGGTAACCCTCTCCTAATTCACTCACCGTGCCTATCAACTTCAGAGACTAATCACTAAAATTAGCAAACAAAGATGGAGCCAGAATTCCGGTAAGCAGATAACTAATTTTTTCTTTTTGTTAACTATTTTTTCCACACACATGACCATCTATCCTTGCATGGTTTGTTCTTTTTAACATTGATTACTTCTCAAGTTTCGGTTATGTCCTTCCATGGTTTCTTATTCTTAACAATACTGACTTTTCAACATTTGGTTCGTGGTGGCTACCGGCTAGTTACGTCAGTGCCTTAAGGAACGTGAGAAGATGCCCTGACCAGACTTTCGTCCTAAACCTATTCCCAACAGATGTAAGCTTACTTCCGGCGCCGCAGACGCCACTTCTCTTTACGTTTTTTTATCTAATTTTTTTCAAAATCTGTTTAACATCTAATTTTGTTTCTCTGACTATAGGAAGATGTAAGGATTCCACAGCATATCGTACGGCACTTTTCGTTCTTCACAACCACTGATCTGTACTTAATAGACAGACAAGACAACTGTCTCCATATCCACCCAAATAGAGACGGTGATAACTACTGGATCAACGCAGCCGACATGGGGAGGATAAGATCTCTCCATCGACCAACTTCACGGCTTATGCTGGAACTCAGTTACGTAGGTTGGGGTATCTTCCACATGCTTGCATGGGACCATACTCGTTCGGTAGAAATGCCCAGAGCCGTTGATGAGATATATGCCTCCAACGTATTGCCGGACCAAATCAAACACTGGCTGGCGGACAGATGCAACGTACACTTCAACAAGGATGAACAGGTGGCTGCATTTGAAACCGAAAGGTTATTACGCGGGCAGCATCGGAGGCAAGAAGGTTCACCACCGCGTTCTCACGAGTCAAGGTAACAATAACTTGTTTACTTAGGAAAGTAAGTCTACATACTTTATTATATTCATTGTTGTATAATAAATTTTCCAAAATTACTGCAGGTTCAACTGCCGTCAACAGGGGGGAGGTGCAGCGGCAGTACCTAATAGTAGGGCAAATGCAGGACCTAGTAGGAGGTATGGTAGAAATTCGCCATCTGACTCTTCCGACTCGTCTGTGGACCAGATAGTACCATCATCGTAGGACAAAAGAAGAATTATTAATTTGTTTAAGGTTTATTGGTGAAATAATGTTTTGTAGTAGTGTTTCGGTAGCCATGTCTGTATGTACATGTTGACTTTTGTGGAAATCTTCCATTAGTATTCTGTGTAATAGCTTTGATTTTCTGATTATGGTGTTGGACTTCGTTATTTTGATAATTTATATACATCTATGGGTTTATTTTTGATCAAGTCTCATACAAGTCTCACAAAATCTATGGATTTTTTTATTCCGGTCATTATTTGTAAGAAAATTTGGTGACAACGACTTTTTTATCGTGTGGAAAACTTGAATGTTGTTTACCTGTGGCTGCATGGATGATGGTGTCGCAATGGTTGCTGGTAACATCCTAATTAGGTATTGGAATTACTTAATGCTGAATCTGTGGAAATGATTAATTTGGGAGTAACATGGTTTTCTTTAGGATGAGGGGTTGTAATGTTGTGATAAGGCAAACAAAATTGGAAATCAAGTATCCAGAATAGTGAGTATATCAGCAAATTAAAACTTAATAGGGAATATTTGCGGCTGCTTCTAATTTCAAACTAGAAAAACGAAAAATCAAAGATAATATTGGAGTATGTTGGAATTCCAACTGAATTTATTTACTAGGGTAGGCAAAAACTTGGGAAGACGAGTCAAATTTAATGGTACTAAACACCTAGTTCAAACAGGTTAGGATAACACCGGTAAATACAATATTCTGCCTCATCAATTCTCGTTGGATGCTGCATCTCACACAATTAATAAGTTAGACTAACATTACTTAAAAGAGAGCAACAGACTTCAACAATTCAAAAACTACAAAGTAAACACAACCGAAAACCAAGATTACGAAACGCGCGTCTAGTAAAATGGCTAAATTCCAACTTTCCTTGCCGATTATTCCGGATGAACTGCTACAAGAAATCTTCCTGCGTAGTAGTGCCAAAGCTGTAGGGAGATGTATGTGCTTGAATAAATTCTGGCACCGACAGCTACGCCAACCAGAGACATGCATACACCACATGCGAAGGCAGAAAGTGTTAGATCAACATGTTTTGTTTCATGTTGGATACTCACTACTGTTAATGGGTTCAGATTCACTGTATATAGTGAATGCTGCTTCTGGAGAAGAAGTGAATGTTCAGCATCCTTTCGGAGTTGGCATCCATGGGTGGTTCCGCATTCTGGGAGTGTTAAACGGGAACATATGTTTCAAGTTCTCCCGTGAACAAGACGACACAAGACTTTTGGTATGGAATCCGACAACACAATGCTCTAGAGAAATTTCTGACCCCCACAAGGACCACGGTAGATCGTTTTTCCCAGTATATGGTTTCGGTCATGTTCCAAACTCAGATGCATACACAGTCATACATATGTGCAAAAGGGACATAGCTGATGCCTACGTTTTTTTCTCTAGATATTGTTCAAGGCGTTCTACATGGTTTCACTGCGTTGATTGTCTCCCTGGTGTAGAAAAAATTGACCCTAACTCTGTTTTTAATAATGGTCACGCGTATTGGATAACTGGTACAGGAGATAGCTATGCTACACCCAAGTCTGTTTTATGTTACAGTGTAGAAGATGAATCATTTAGCGAGGTGTCTATCCCTGTAGGTGCAATATATACCGTTCACAATTTACTAACCCACAAGGAAAAACTTGCACTCCTCGCTCATACACACAACGAATTTGGGTATGTCGCAGCAATTTGGCACTTGAATGAAGACGCGGATGGAAACAAAATATTAGAGCAGTACTGCAGGTTTGCGAGTCGAAGCATCAGAGAAAATCCAATACTATTCGTGGATGATAACCTACTTTTGTTGGTGAACAATTCAAAGGAAAGAGAGTTACTCGTCAATTACAGGTACAGAGAGCTTGTGTTGACAGAATATGACATCGAACATGGCACTAGAAATCTATTGGTGAGGAGAGCATGGCGATACCCAGAAACGCCACACCCGATCACAGTAAGGTCTACACTCAAGTATTTTGCAGGGATGTTTCCTGTCTAGAAATAATTGACATTTAGATATACTCCGACTACATGTATTGTGGAACTTGGTTGAAACTCTTTGTTTAGTATTCCGATTGATGTTAATTATGTTTTTTTTTTGTTAATGGAATCCCTAGAACTGTTATGACAATGGTTAATTCCTAGTGTTTTTTCTATCAGTCTGTCTTTACAATTGTATGTTTTACATTTTTTTGAAAGAGCCAAAATTAAGAGAAATGGTTGCATAACAACCTCAATCTATCTAATTCGATGTGTCGTGTAGTCTTCCTCATGTACAGGAGATTTATAATGGTGTTATTTTGTTTCTAACCATCCTAGTATAGGGATTATGTAAGAAATAACAGTTAACCTACTAACAATTTACGCGAATATTCAATCAAGAAATGCTATTCCAAATTACATTGATCAAATTAACGGTTAACACAATAGTTACCTGGAAAAACTTGGTTTCCTTTTAAAATTCCGGAGAGAGTTGGGCTTAACAGGTTTCAAGCCAGTTGCTGCATTAATCCTGACTTGAATTATCCACTAATTATTTTTGTAGCTGGCCCAAGTTGATAGATAGCCCACTTTACTTTTAGATATACTTGAACTACCAAAAAATAAACATCTTTCCAGGTTAGTTGACCGAGCCCAATCCCAAGTATGACAGAAAGACTAAATATTCAGTTAACTAAAGTAACCAACCCTGGGGAAAAAAATTTCTATGACCTTTGATCATATACTATGTTACACCTTAATACCTAACCAGAACTGATCCGGGATAATCGTGAATCGAGACAATTCGACGTATAATTCGACCAAAGTTTTCCTATGTAACACGATTCGACCAAAAAAGACGACATATAAACGGACATATAAACGGGCAATGTTACAAGAGAAACTCACATGATGGCCCTGGGTTTTAGGAGAACAGTTGTATACACCACTGCTTTGTTGGACAATGACAGAACCTAGCCCAGTGCACGGAAAAACCTGCAATAAGCCATATACTCGTTGAATATTACTTTATAAGAAGAAAAAATGAGCAACTCAGTACATGGTAACCTGGTAATACCTGCAATAAGCCATTAGCACTCCATGAACAAACTCCAGCTTGCACTCTACCTCCACGGCCAAGTCGCTGAAATGATCAACCCATTAGCACTCGTTCATTTACTTTAGATTATAGAGTAATAGGAATTCAATCAAGTGCATGAAGGGGTGAATAAAGTCAAACAATTTGAGCAAACAAAGGATTCAGCAATAATGGGAAGTTATGGTAATTTAAAAAGTCAGATCTTTCAATTGGAGTATTATACATCATGTGCAAGGGTATAAAGATGATGATCTACAACTTCAATACCTAATGAGATGAAGCCTTTAAAACCCAATATGTTAACAGACAGGCTAGCTTATTTCAAGCATAATAGCTTGCTGAACAATTTATGTGTATTAGAACAAAGCAGTGGACATTCATCATGATCAAATAAACTACAAGTGTTAAGATTTATTTAGGTTCAAGGGATTAGGAATTTCGAAACATATGCAGGAAATTTTCTGAAAGGAAAGCAATTAAACTTGACCAACAAGTTGCAATTCAACAAATTTCCAAAGCCTAACATAACATTCTAGTTTACTTTCAGCTTTTTCATTCTATCACAACTTAAAATTTATGCTGCACACTAGTATATAAGAAGAAAAACAGATCTTGTCAATTATCTATTGTGGTGGCCGCATGATTTGTCATGGAAGTCACCAAATCATCGGTGTATATTGTCATGCCCTTCTCCTTCCTACTCTTACAGAATTGCCGAAGATTGAGTTATAACATGACTGCAATCTCAAGCATTCGTTTCACTAATAAAAAGGTTGCTATTTTCTGGTATTCAGTCTGACTTACTACAACGTATAAGCCTTCATACGCTATTGAAATTAGTAGGGAACTTTGGTAACTAAGTCACAAAAATAGATACCATAAAATATATACGTATCTATGGGTAAAACAATAACACGTAACTAGAAACATAAACAAATTCCAACCATGTTGCACAAGTCAAATGGACGTCTTCGACAATTTTTTGCTTTTAAAGCTTCAAACATTTGTGTCTCTACATTCTAGTAGCAATTTTCAGCAAAGAAGGAAATTATTCTTAAGTTTCTCAACCTAATAGAGGTGCTTCAGGTTCCAGTTTTGATCTAATGGTTAGACTTTGTTGATGAAGCCTCCTTCTCTCTTGCAGCTGCTTCTCTAGTCTTCTTCCTCAACTCTCCTTGTATACTTTTCCTATTCAGTAGCTTCTCTAGGTTTATTATTCTTTCCTTTACATGTGCTATCAGGTTATCCATTTCCAAATGTTCTTCAACATGATTCTGCTTCCCATCACTCGATCCCCTTGTAGCCTCCCCCTCTCTGACCCTTACAATGTGGTCATCAACCCAGAGAAAGAACTTGCAATGTGCTTCTGTCACCTACAACGAATAGAACACAATTAATGTAAGGGGTTACAAAATACTCCAATTCAATCTAATCCATGTACGTCACTGTAATTAATCCCTAGATTCTACATCTACAAAATCCTTTCAAATTTTAGCATCCATTTTTAATATCAGATCAGGTACCTAATCAATTCTTGTCACAATCATGATTTTTAATCTAGGTAGATCTATTTTGAATAAATCAACTTTTTCTCAATTCTCAGTCATTCATCAAAATTAACCAGCACCAATATCAAATTATATACAATATCAACCCAATTTAACAGCAAATCGCTTACAAAATCAAATCATTTTCATAACCAATAGGCATGCCATTCCAAACAATTCAAAATCACATCCACAACAACTTGAGCAAGGTGGAGAATAACCAAAATATAGAGTCTAAAGCTCCATTCCAGAAAATTCAAATTTTAATCAAATTTTAGCATAATCTTAGTTCTCATACATAAAGAATTGCGTGGTTACCTTTAATAATGGGCATCCAAAAAATAACCTATTTGGGTTGGTGTCTGTCTTCGACATATAACTGATGGCATATTTTTCACAGAAGTATTTTGGGGCCACACCATCTATTACATCCTGAGGTTGCAGCGAACTTGAGGTTGCATTTCCAGATCTCAGTTCCCGTTGTCCGCCGGCTCCCCCTATGCCTCGTCTCGTGTTTGAGGAGCATGCATCACTGGCCATCGATCTGATTAACATTTAACACCACCATGGAAAACTATCATCATCTATTGCATTCGAAATTGAATCAATCTTCTTCGATGAACGGTGATTACAGAAAGTGATTAACAGAACAAATCACGCAAATTGGCTAAAAAAACAAAAAAACAAACGAATGACCTAGATGAAGAAGCAGTAGGGCTTACAAGGGTTTTCCGAGAGCGTTCTGCACGTGGGTCGCCGAAACCTTGCTAACAAGGGGATGACTTACGTTCTTCGAAGGTAAATCACAGAAAATGACACCCGCGTAACCCTGGACGAAGACGCAGAAGGCAGGGTCTTCCACGGGGTTAGGAAAAATCTGTCCCTGACGATGACTGACCTTGAAATCAGAGGAACGAGGTAGAAAAAGAGGTTATGGACATTACAGCGGTATTTAGGGAATGTTTTGCGAGTGGGTCGTCGGAAAAATCAAACGCTTAAGTTAAGGGGAGGGTAGAAGAAGCACTGAGGTAGATGAAGGAGCTGTGGATACTACAGGAGTATCTGGGGAAGGTTTTAGGAGTGGGTCGCCGGAAAAATCAAACCCATCACCCACAGGAAGGGTAGAGAAGAAGAAGAAGTGAGATCGTAGAAGGGTAAAGGAAGCAGTGATGTTGAAGAATGAATGAAGCAGTTCTTTTGAAGTGTCTTTTGAGAGGTAGAAGAAGAAGCTGTACACATTGAAATGGTATTTGGGGAAGGTTTTGATTTGTATGGTATTTGGGGAGAGATTTGTAAAATCAACTATTTGCGTATTGCATCAAGTATAAATACATTACGGGGTATAATGTAAATAATATAAAATACAATGTAGTGTGAAAACATTTAATGCATCAATTAATGAAAAGTTGAAAATTTTTTTGATCAACGGCTGAGATGAAGACACATGTGCAAGGGTAACTTACCCACAAAATTGCCATGGGTTTGGAAGAATTCACCTAAATCGTAGGATATACAAAATATGATTCAAATTTTTAATATTTATTTAAAGGTGAATTCTATCATACTCTCTCTAAAATATAAGGGTAAATTACCCCTTATGATATATACAGTGATTATCGATAATTATTTTTCTACCAGAGTTTCAGATTCATGTTATCTTCTCTTTTCTTTTCAATTGAAGCTATGTTTCTCTGGTTACTTGATAACAATGTCATTTTCATCATTCCACCAAATACACTTCTTCTCCAATTTTAAAATTCTAATTCCTTTTAAATTGAATCACTATTTCCAATCAATTAAGTTAGGATTTTGAACTTGTTCTTACGTTTTTAATCTCTAATTTCAACGAGCACAACTATCAATTTTTCAGATTTTTTTCGTATTAGAAGATATTACATTCAGAGAAAAGCAAGAGGGTATGGGTTTGTATGACAGATATGAATTTGCACCATAAATAAAATTATTGTAGATAATTAATGGCATGAATAATAAAATAATTAATTAATATTTGAGGCGAACGTGAATATTAAAATACTTATTCAATTTTGTCTTATTGTTATCTGAATAATAATTTAATATTTTTTGTGATAATATAATAGTTTAATAAGCTCCCACCAATGCATTAGTTTTTTTTTTAATTAGGGAAGAGATGTATTTAGCGGAGATGATGAAAATGATACTGTTATTAAATTTTAAGAGAAACATAAAGAAAAAAAAAAGATAACGTAAATTTTGGAGTTCTGATGAAAAGATAATTTATCAATAATTACTGTATATGTCACAAGGAGTAATTTACCCTTTATTTTAGAGAAGATATGGTAGAGTTCACCTTATTTAAATGGAGATGAACTACCCATTTGACCAACCATATTAGTTATCAACAACTAAACTTTGATAGGTACAAGAAATAATGGTAGGGCCTTATGCAAGGTAATTCCATAACTATAGCTCATATCTATATCTTCTGGATTCATCTCATTAGCAACCTTCCAATTAAAGTGATACAAAAGTGATGCCAACATAAAATTCAAGGTCCTTGAAGCCAAAGATAATCCAGGGCAAATTCTTCTTCCAGAACCAAATGGAATCAACTCAAAATTTTTGCCCTTAAAATCAATTTCACTATCCAAAAATCTCTCAGGTTCAAATGAATTAGGGTTAGCCCAAACCCTTGAGTCTCTTCCAATAGACCACACATTAATTAGGATTTGTGCACTTTTGGGAACAGTGAAGCCTCCTAACTCTACATCATCATTTGCTTTGTGGGGTACTAGAAATGGTGCTGGTGGATGAAGCCTCAAAGTTTCTTTCACAATTGCATTAAGGTATGGCAGCTTTGAGATATGAGACTCTTCAACTTCTCCATTTTTGCCAAGTGATTCTTCAAGTTCTTCTCTAACTTTAAGCAATTTTTTTGGACTATGTATCAACTCTGCCATTGCCCATTCTAATGTGCTTGATGTTGTGTCTATTGAAGCAACAAATAAATCCTAATATAACATCAATAAATTAAAAGGGTTAATTCATGAAGTTCACCAAATTATTATTTCCAGGGTAAGGTGAGCTTTAATTTGTGGTTAAAAACTAGTAACACATGTTCTAGTAACAAAAATTGCTAATATATTTGTTGTTAAATTTTAGAAAACTCATATTTATCAAATATTCCTTTATAAAAAACAAGGGTATCAAACTATCAATAGCCAATACTTACCTTTAGAATTTTACTAACAATACTAAGGTGAACATTTTCTGTTAACAAAAATTAAAGACTTTAAACATTTCTATCTTATTAATCTTCATGAATACCCAATTACTAGCAAAATTCATGCTTTTATAATTAAATCACAATTATTAAATATAATAAAAAAATACCG
>NC_029786.2:100992230-100992594 GCF_000816755.2 Arachis ipaensis | reverse complement strand
GACACCTACTCCAGTAAAAAAAATTGAATGATGTCAAGTATTGAATATAATCTTTCATTGCTTTCTCTTTTTTATTTAATTTTGATTCCACTTATAGAATTAAAAGTGAGAGATCACACTTTTTTCTCTCCAGTATTTTTTTTCATTGGAGATAATCCATTTCCGACACATACACCGTTTGAGAATTAAGTTTGATCCTCACAATCTGACATGTGGATTTAAGTCTATCATTGTCATTCAACAACGGCAAGGCGTCCAAAGTAATTGAATAATAAATGAAGCCTTTTTCTGGTTAGATGATGTTATCAAACTTCAATGATAAATAGATAAATAAATAAATTAGCTAACATATATTTTAAAAACA
>NC_029786.2:100990690-100992099 GCF_000816755.2 Arachis ipaensis | reverse complement strand
ACTAACTTTCTTAATCAATATTAGTCAATTAATTTTTTTAATTATTTTATTTATTTTAAATTTTAAATCATAAATTATTAATTTTATATCCTAAATTATAAATGTTAAACCTTAAATTATTCGTATTAACTAACTAAAAATTAGTTTCTATATATTTTTTCTTTTCATAAAAAGTTTGGTGTCCAATTTTTATACCAAAAATATCATTTTTGTTAACATTCCTTCATAACCTTCATATGTCACAGATTAAATAAATACCACTTTATAAAGTAAGGTTATTGTGAAAATTGATACTCGTTTAACTTTTTTACATAATTTTAATTGAATTCCTATATATTAACCTAAATAAAAGGTTTATTCTTTAATTTGTGACAAATAAAAGAGGATGAATTGAAATATAAACATATATATATTGGTATGAAAATTTAATTAAAATACTCACCATCAATAAAGACACAACATCATGGCGATTCAATTGAGAACTCTCTTCATTGACAAGATCCAAAAGGGAATCCAATGCATCATTGCACTCTCTAGAATCAATTTTTGAATCCCTCAAACGAATTCTTTCTTCCATGGCACCATCAAAAACTGCATACAACGTTGCATAGCGATCTTTTGTTCTTGCACGTGCACCATGTGAACCAAGAAACCCTAATAAAGGGAAAAAATCTCCCAAACAAGGCCTTGAAGATTCTTCAGTCAAACCAAACACTATATCCTTGAACACTTTAAACTTCTCATCATTATCATAATAATGAACAAAATCCTTAGAAATAAAAGTGTTTGATATTATATTTAGTATTGTTTTAAAAATAGCCTCACCAATATCTAAAGCTTCACCTTTTTTACAACATTGGTGCAAAAAATTTACCAAGTCTTGAAACTTTCTCTTCCTTAGGATTTGTGTGGAGTCAAGTTGTTGGGGTGAGAATATTCTTGTTGCACAAGCTCTTCTAAGGAGTCTCCATTTGGTTGATGAAGGTAAGAATATAATTGAGTTCTTGTTGCAATGTTCCTCAATTGTTGAAAACATGGTATAAGGGATTGTTCTATTAGATAAGATGACATCATTTTTTTGGAGTGCTTCTTTGGCTATTTGTGGAGAAGAAATCACTATGGAGGTAAGGGTGCCTAATTTTAGGGTAATTATAGGTCCATAAGTTTTAGAGAGGTTGATGAATGATTTAAGAGAATTAGAGCTATTAAGAAGATCTAAGATGTTTCCAATGATGGGATATGGTTTAGGACCTGGTGGAAGCTTTGAATGTTTAGAGGTTTGGATGAAGGAGAAGAAAAAGGTTGAGACAATAAAGGATAAGATGAGTAGTAGTAGTGTAAGGTAATCCATGTTTGTGATTTCCAATAGTGGCTTCTACTTCCCCCATAGTCCTTTAATTTTCAAAAAT
>NC_029786.2:100990222-100990526 GCF_000816755.2 Arachis ipaensis | reverse complement strand
GAAAGATATTTTTAATTTTTGTCACTTCATTCACTATTCACAGAGATATTTTTGGTACAATTAAAATTCATTGGATTGTTATCTAGTTAACTTATTGAGCCAACTACTCTACTTTCATAAATAGCAAACAAATTAATTAAAGCTATAATCTTTATAAATTGATTACGGAAATATTTGGTAACCAAAAACAGCTATAATTTGCATTATTTAGCATTCATTAATTGTTGCGACAATTAATTAATTCTAAATAAAATAAATTTTAATTGTTTTTTTTTTCTACCTAACATTACCCATTTGATTATTA
>NC_029786.2:100985495-100990167 GCF_000816755.2 Arachis ipaensis | reverse complement strand
AGAAGAGAGGTGGTCAACAATAATGATTAAGGTCTAATTAAGGAGTTGACTAACTAATAGATAAATGACACTTGTTAAAGAAAACTATAAATACAGGCGTATAATTAAAAATGGATGGAGATTAAGGTAAGATGATTTTTTCGGTGTTACCGTACATTAAGTCATTCACTAATATAATTTACACATTTTTTTCATATTTCGGTGTTATCATATATTAAGACATTCACTAATATAATTTACACATTTTTTTCATATTAAAATGACAAATCATCTTTTTAAAATTAAATAAATTGATTCTTGCACAATCGTCTTCGCAAAACCCTCATGTGGAAAGAACAGATTACAAAAAAAGTGCACTATATTAGTCTCTGATCCATTTTTTATTAACGACATGATGACGTGGACTATAAGTGAGACGTGTTACTTCATGATTTGGTCACGCGTAATGGTATGATGATGTGGTGACCAGTGACATGTGGCATGCTAACGTGGATGGTTGTGCCACGTGTCACAATGTTATTTGGCCACGTGTTCGTTTGTGTCACGTGTCGCAACAGTATTCATCCACGTGTCATCCATTATGTCATCATTATATATGCACCAAATTAGTCCCTCACTTTGCATTAAGTGACTCATTTTAGTCTCTGAAATTGAATGTCGTGCACTAAACTAGTCCCTTCATCAGTTTTTTCTCATTTTTTCTATAAATTCAAAATTCTCAATATTTTTGAATGCACTAATTTCAATTATATTTTTTCACATGTTCTTCAAATAAAAGTATTTTTATAAAATATTTTTTCTCTTGCGAATTCCCTAACCGCCAACTTGGAGTTGACGTGAAGATTTTTCAAGTACCTTCACTACCATCTCCGACCTTTTTCAATACTTTTATAAAATATTTTTTTCTTGCGGATACCCCTAATAACCGCCATCTTGGAGTTGACGTGAAGGTATTTCAAACTTCTCTCATTACCATCTCTGACCTCTTTTGTCTAGACTGCAGAGGTCAAAGATGGTAGTGATGGTGCTTGAAGTGCATTCAATCTAGCTCATTTACACATAACGAAAACGTGTATTTCATAAGAAAAAAATATTTATTTTAATTATTAATTTCTTGTTAAAAACATATATTTTTTTATGAAAAAATGTGTCTAATCAATTATATAATTATTTTTTTATAATAACATACTTATATATTACAAAATTTACCAATGTTAAATTATTAAAAAAAATTATATAATTAAAACTAAAATCTATTTTTTTTTATAAAAACACTTGTATTTAAACGATATATAAAAAAATAGAATTGAAATTAGTGTATCCAAGATATTAAAATTTTAAATTTAAAAAAAAATGAGAAAAAATTGGTGAAGGAACTAGTTTGGTGCACGACATTTAATTTCAGGGACTAAAATGAGTCACTTAATGCAAAATGAGGGGCTAATTTGGTGCATATACAACGATGACATAAATGGATGACACGTGGACGAATATTGATGTGACACATGGCACAAACAAACACGTGGCCAAATAACATTGTGACACGTGGCACAACCATCCACGTCAGTATGCCACGTGTCACTGGTCACCACATCATCATACCATTACATGTGACCAAATCATGAAGTGACACGTGTCACTTATAGTCCATGTCATCATGTCATATCATCACGTCGTTAATGAAAAATAGGTCAGGGACTAATATGGTGCATTTTTTTCAATCTCAGGAATGTAATTGGTGCAATTAGAATCTCAGGGATGATTTTAATGCATGACGCAATCTCAAAGACCATTTTAGAGTTTAACTCACTTTTCACACTTATAAAACCAAAAGTCTCATAGCAAATTAATTAATACACTCAAAGCACAATCACAATTACTGTCACTAATTATATGAGCGACTCTGTTTTTATCCTTGATGACTCACACACCCTTCAGGCTGACAACCACCGCTGCCACACCTCTCACGATTGCAGGCCTCCAACGAGGATAAGGACCTCACTACTCCTTTCTGTAACCCCCAATTTCAACATATAACGATGATCACTGTCCATATTCCTCTCTTCAAGTAAGCCCAATGAAAAACTGGGCGTCGAAACTTTCACTTCTTCACTCTGCGATATTTAAGTACCAATTTTTTCATCCATCGATTTAAGAATTTTATGATTTCATCGATATGTCTTTACTAATTTTTCTATTTTCAATTTTTAGAATTTAATAATTTATCCATATCATAGAATGTTTAATTACATTAATTTTATGAAAAGTCACCAAAAAAAAGTATTTTTATTGTCATTAATTAGAGGAATTACACACACATTGCATATTGATTAGTGGTATTTGTATTGTTATTTGTACCCAACAAAATATATATTTAGAAACTAATAATTTTATGACTATAAATTACCCATTTTTATACCGAGAAATATATTTAGTTTGGTAAAAAAAAAAAACTATTAACAAAAAGTAATCAGAATTTGTCTTATTTAATATTTATTAAATATTACACAATAATTAATAAATATTAGATAAAACAAATTCTATTTTTTTTTTTGTCTTTTTGACATTAACAAAAATAAAAATTGTTTTATCATTGACTTTTAGTGTTTAACTTATAATAAAAATAATAACAAAAATATTTTATAACAAAAAAATTAACCAAAAATAATAAAAATTTATCTTAATTTTTTATAAAAATTAATAAATATTAAATAAAATAAATTTTGATTATTTAATTTTTTTCTCCCTACATTTCCAAAATAATTATTCTTATCATTGTTGTTATTATTAGTATGTACCTGAAATATATGGTGGAGCAATTCATTGGCGAGCGATAAATTCTTAAATAGAGTTTAGATTTGTGATAAATTAGTCTTTGACCTGTCAGATAATTGGGATACCGTGAGAAACCAAAAAAAAAAAATTTAAATTTTCTAAATTTTAAATTTTCACTTTAAAGGATAAAATGTGATTTCTCACTTTTAAATAGTTTCTCTCTCATATTTTTTCTTGATTCTACCTATAAAATAAATAATAAAAAATTACATATTATCTTTTTAAATAAAATTTAAAATTTAAAAGATGCAAATCCAAAAAAAATATGGTGAAGTTATTGGCCTAATGGATAAGTGTTCACACTTCACAATTAATGAATTTGCAACATTAGCGTTGGTTTCATCTTAATTAAAGATTGAATCAATTAATATTTACTTAGGCTGAATTTGGGTAAAGAGTTTAATTAAACTCTTTTTAAAAATATAGTTTAAATAATAAATAATTATATTAAAAGTAATTTATAAATAAGTTATTTTATATTTGGATTTTTAGTTCTAAAAGTACTTTTTTTTTATAAAAATGTGATAAAAAACAGTAGTATTATGAGAGAAGCCATTTTTTAAACTTCTCTATATATAAACTCCTAAATAACTTCTTAGAAAGCTGAAATTTGGTTTTGAAAATTACACCAAATATTAATACTACTACTTTTCACAAATCAAAAGCTCAAAAAAGTTAAGACTGAACTACCAATCCGGTTCCTGTCCATTTTTCAGAATGACAACGCGACCCTTCAAAATAAAAATGATCTACTTCGGTCCTTATCCTCTACTTCCATCTCACAAAACGATTTTTATGGGTGTTTTTTCGTCAACTCTAAACGGAAAATGCTGACGTGTTTCAGATTCAGAAATGGATAGGGACAACTCCACTCCCCTCTCCCCTGTCACGCTGTCAACGTCGCCAGCAAATTAAAGCCAGACCTTAGTTCCTCGATAAAAAGAAATATTTATGTACAATAAAATGCAACATCCATCGAATTTAAAAGAAACATCTATGTAGAATAAAATCTAAACATCCATGCACAATAAAAAAAAACATCCGTGAAGCTGTGCGACGTGATTGATGGAGGGTGGAGGGCGCTTCACATTGCAAAAGGAGAAAAAGAAGAAGAAGAAGACGACGGTGGCAGAGGGACACGATGGAAGATGACGATGCGAGGGGTGTCGCGATTGTGTCATCGGCCCGACTTCTCCCCGCAGCAGCGACATGAAGCCCAACAATACAGCAGCAACCGTTGAGGGTGATCCCTGCGACGTGATAGAAGCGCGACAAGGCTGGCTATCTGCAGCAATGGATAGGATGGAGGCACGACGAGACTAGACTGCGTGCGACGGTTGGAGAGGCGCGACGAAACATGGATGCGTGTAGCGGTTGCGAATGCATGAGAGAGTTGAAACACGTGCGGTGTTTCGCGAGAGTCCGAAAGGGAGTTATGGGGAACAAGGGTGGAGAGCGGTGCTTATGTAGGGGGAAGGGTTTGTAGTTGTTGACAGAAAAATGAGAGAACATGATTATAGGACATATATTTTGCTAATATTTATTATTCAAAATGTGTTTACGGTTGATTATTCAAATTTTAATTTTTAAACACATCTAAAATTAATAATTATTTGTTGGTGTTGTTTATGTTGTTTAATGAAAGTGTTGTACAATTGATAAACGTTTTTTTTTAATAAGTCATTATTGGTTCTATATTCCTATACCTATCATTTAGGTTTTATGTGTTTGCAATTAATGAATGTTAGGAGATTAGCTTATAATTTGTAATCATTAATTAATTATCATTAATATTTTTAATAATATAAAATTATTTCTAATAATATTTCAAAATTAT
>NC_029786.2:100977526-100985444 GCF_000816755.2 Arachis ipaensis | reverse complement strand
AAAATATTCTACTAATAATAATTTTATCATATATGGTCTTAAAATACATAATAGATAGATTCTTTTAAGATTATATTTGACTTATTAAAATAGCATAGCGTTCAAATCAAAGTTACCAGCACCATTATTATTAATATTGAACTCTTATTATTTGTTTGGGATTCGACTCTTCTAAAGTTATATTGTCACTTTAGAAAAAAAATATAAAATATATGGTATGATAAGTATAACTAAATCCCTAACCAAATAAATTCGGCCTAATTGTTTCTAAATTCAAATTGGTTAGGAGTTTATTTGTTCCTATTCTTTAAACAATGTCTTTTTAATTTTTTTTCATTATATTAATATTCTTTTTTAATAAATTATTGAATATATATATTATTTAAAAAAATATTAATATAATGAATAAAAAAATAATTTAAAAAAGATATTTTCTAAAAAAAAAGGACAAATAGATTCCTAACCAATTTAAATTTAGATATAAGTAAACCTCTTTTTATTTCTAAACCTGACATATCAGCAATTTTTATTCAGAATTAATAGAAAAAACTTACAATAAAAATCGCATTGTATCACAAAAATAAAAGACAGAAATAAAAATAAATTATTTAATCTTAAAAAATTGCATTATCATTCTAAAAAATAGACAAAAACCAAATTGACTCCTTACTTAATATTAATCGTGAGAATCCTATCTTTGGCTACAAATAATAACAAGAGCATGTCAGACAAGATTGGTTCCAAACATGTGATCAAAATTTTTTCTTAATTAACCAATATATATGGATTATTTTAATATATCTATACTACAGTGACCGTGATTATAATGTTTTAAAAATATTATAGTGCTCTCACTTCCATTCTAATTATTGATGTATCTCTAGTTTAAATTAAAGAGTAAGCTCTCAGTAAATTTCAAATGAATTAATTTTATTTTATAATAATTTTTAAAAAATTAATAATTATTTTTAGCAAGTACTTTCATATGAGTGTATATAAATATATTATTTATGAAGCCAATAAATCTCAATAGTTAAGAAAATAAAAACATGGGCAATTTACTTAAATAAATAGAATAGAAGAATGATTTACCTAAATGTGTAAAACTGGTTGTCGTTACGTGCATGTGCAAAAACTCATTTCTATGTAATCCATGGCAACCCACCACGGTTTCAAAACGTGCATAAACCGTGGCAGGTCCCAGCGGTTTATAGGCAAAAATTATAGAGTGTAAACCGCGGTAAGTCACCACGGTTTACGAAGAAAAGATGGCATGCATAAACCGTGGAGAGTCACCACGGTTTATGAGGAAAGTTGATTGCACATAAACCCTTGTGGGTTACCACGGTTTATGTAGGGTAAATAATGGGCAGAAAACCTTGTAGGTTCCCACGGTTTACTATGACGGGAAGTCTATATATATGTGGGTGATTCAAGCTCCATAAGAGATCATTCTCACAATGGCTAGTGAGGAAGAGAGTTTTCTTGCCCTAGTGCATTGCTCTGAGAAAATAAAAAAAAAAGCAAAAGCAAAGGTGTGAAGTTTACCGACAGAGAACCACTAAGTATTTTTATCAGTTCGTCGATGAGTTTGTCAGATTTGAAGAACAGCATCTTGGAGAAGCTTGGCGTGTTGGGTAGCAAGTGGGTGAAGAAACTATTCTACAAGATTCCCATGGCGGTTGTCTCGACCGGTGTTCAGTATAAAACCTTTGCGGTTAAGGCTGATGAAGATATTAGGGTTCTGTTCTACTGTGTAAGGAGTTTTCCGGAGATCAGAATCCATGAGTTGTTCGCGAAGTTGGAGGTTGGTGTCGATAGTTCTGGGGCATCCGCTCCAGTTCCTTGCCCAGCTGCCGCGGGTGGTGCATCTAGTTCCATGCCTGCGGTCAGACCGTATCTTCCGCCGGTTCAATCACCTTCGTTTGCGGCTGATTTAGACCGAACGGAGGTTGTTGGTTCTGTACCTTTGGAGAATGCAGCAGTCATTGAGCCTCCCCACGTTGTGGGCACCGGTGGTGGCCTCGTACCTTATATCGAGGACTTTAGTGGGCCTGAGCAAGTAGAGAATGCAATATTCCTAATAATATCAATTGCTATATTAGTATGAATTTTAATAACAATAATAATAACAATAATAGTAACTAACCTCTTCATCGATATATCCTGCCACGTGAGCGACGCCATTTAGTCGGTACAAGCGATCCTCACCCTCCATTGGCTCCACCACCCACTCCTCCTTCACACCTCCAAAGTTTTCCCAAATCCTCTCAACACAACAACAACTTCCTTTTTTTTGTGCTCTCCCAAATGATCCGTCCCAGCCTTCAGCGGATTACTTATATAGCTACACACACATAAACCGCGGTGGGTTACCGGATTTTATGTGCAATCAACTTTCCTCATAAACCGTGGTGACTCTCCACGGTTTATGCATGCCATCTTTCCTTCGTAAACCGTGGTGACTTACCACGGTTTACACTCTATAATTTTTGTCCATAAACCGTTGGGACCTGTCACGGTTTATGCACGTTTTGAAACCGTGGTGGGTTGCCACGGATTACATAAAAATGAGTTTTTGCACATACACGTAACGACAACCAGTTTTGCACATTTAGGTAAACCATTCTTCTATTCTATTTATTTAAGTAAATTGCCCTAAAAACATAACCAAATAACTTCACTACTAAATATGAATCAAAATAGGAGGAAAAATTCAGTAGAGTCTTCACGTGTCACGTGTGACTCTCTCCTTCCATAATTCATAACTTAGAAAGAGAAAATGATAAATAAATTATGAGTAAAGTATCGTTTTTGTCCCTAATGTTTGGGGTAAGTCTTATTTGTGTCCTTAAGGTTTAAATCGTCCTATTTGTATCCTTAACGTTTATAAAAGTGATTCAATGTTATCCTACTATCAATTATACTAACAAATCAGATTATATTTTTCAATTATTCTCACTTGGATGTATTCATTTCAATTAGGCTTCACTTGGATGTGTTCGATTTTAATATTATACCAACTATTTGTGTTTAGATTCAATTATGTCCCTAAAAAAATGAATTATGTAAATATTGTAGGAATTAGTTTCAACATTTGATGAGCTATTTTTTTGGAGTAGATCATCGATTCTATCCCAGACATTTGTATTCTAATTTCAAGAAGAGATTTTTAAAACTCAAACTAAAGCGCTCATGATGTGTAATTGACGGCAGGATAACATTGAATCACTTTTACAAACGTTAGAGAATGCTCTGTTGTTGTGTGATTTGTTGTTTGCATCTACTGCATGGCTGGTTTTATTTTTGTTAAGAGGTTTTTTCAGTGTTGGGTTAGGTGAGTTAGGGAAGGGGTACCATTCCAGGATAGGCTTTTTTGGGTGGTTTGTGAGGTAGGATGTAGTTTTTAGTCGTATATGGTTATGATTGAGTTGAAAAGGTGTAGTTTCTGAGAATTTTTCGGGCTCCCGACCTCATAGACTAACGGAGTGGTACCCCGCTGTAGGTATGCCTCGCGTTGTCTCCCGGTCTTCCGGATTCCGGACGGCTTACGACCCGTATGCTTGGGTGACTGACGATATAAGGAGTTCACCCAACCAGATGGGTTTGGAGGAATTGATGGAGTTCCGGCAAGCCGGCTACTTGTGTGGGGGTACTGACGAAGAGGCCAACTACGAGGCCATTGTCCCTGCTCCTCATGAGCGTATTTATGAGCTCAATTTTCATTCTCCCCGCGTCTCCGATTGGATCTGGTTTTATAAATCCATGTTCACACAAGTTGGTGTTCGGATACCGTTCTCCGATTTTCAAATGGCGCTGCTGAACCGGATATCCGTCCCCCCGTCTCAACTTCATCCGAACAGCTGGGCTTCGATCCGCTGCTTCGAGATGGTCTGCGAGTACCTAGAGCTACCGGCGTCGGTGGACGTTTTTCTCTTTTATTTCAACCTTACCAACCCCTCCAAACAGGGGAAAGCAAGAAAAGGGTTTCTTTCTTTCCGTGCTGCCCAGGGTAGGAAGATTTTTAGCCTTTTTGAGGATTCCTACCATGGTTTTAAGGATAAGTATTTCAAGGTTCGTCCTGTCAAGGGTCGCCACCCCTTCTGGTTGTCGTTAGAGGGGGAGCGCCTTATCCAGACTTACTGGAGCTTCGGCGCGGGGTCGAATCCTTTTGTGAAAGTGTCGTACAAGAGGTTGTCGGCTGTAGATAAGCAGATAGCGAACGTTCTTCTTGCTATCTTTGAAAAGAATCCTGTGAATCCCCACCTTCTTATGGGTGAACGGGAGGCCGGCCGGAGCTATATTCGTGAGTTGCTTTTCTTGTTTGTCTACGTTTCTTTGTCGTTGTTCTTCTTATTTCCGGTTTAACGACTAACGTTCTTGTTGTTTACTCGCAGTGGAAATGTCTACCACCGTGACCGGTCTTGAGAATCTGATGAAGACCTTTTTTGAGGCTAGTGATGATAAGAATGCCGAAGAGAAGGACGCCGGCAAGTCGGAGGGTCCGTCAGGGGAAAAGGAGGGCCAGGCTTCCCCTGCCCAGGATACCGAGACGTCGGGAAAGCAGGGCTTGGGGGGTCAGGCTTCCCCTACCCATGAGGAGGGACCTGCTGACGGGAAGGCGACCCTCTCCCCTCATCCGGATAGCGACGTGGAGCTTATCCACACTCCCAAAAAACGAAAGATGTCTTCCAGCCCGGAAGGGGCCTTAACCGTAATGGAGAGGAATTTTGATGCTTCCAAGTTCATTGACTCCCAGCTGATACCCGGGACAGAAAAGCATTTTCATGCAACCGAGCTGTCCGGGCAGGCGAGGTGGATGTATCGCACCTTGCTTCGTGGGGCCGTGATAGCTCGGAAGGCTGAGTTTGAGTTATCTGGTATGGAGGCGCTTCGGAGGAAGCTTGAGTCTTCTGTTAGGGCGAATAATGACTTTAAGGCTCAAGTTGAGCTCCTCCAGGGTCAGCTGTCCGAGATGGGGGAAAAACTTAGTGCTGCTGAGGAGAAGTCGTCGTTTGTTGCGGAGAGGCTGAAGGCGTCCGACGAGACCGTGGCTCGGCTTCTTGAGCGTGAGATGACATTGGAAGGTCAACTAAACGCCGCTCAGGGTCGAGTTGTCGCTTTGGAAAAAGAGCGGGAGCAGGCCGTTGATCTTAAGAAGAAGCTTAAGGTGGCCAAGGAGCAAGGGAAGAATGCCATCTTGATGACCGAAGATGCCCTGAAGGCCCAGCTGAAGATTGCTGCTCCTGATTTCGAGACGTCGTCAATTGGTGTTTTCAAGACTATCCAGGACGGGAAAATTGTCGATATGCCGAGGAAGTGAAGTTTCGTAACTTAGGATATTTTGTAATGTATTTGTTGAACAACCTGTTGATACTTTGTCGTTTTGTTTGCCTTGAACAATTTTACTTGTCCGTTCCGTATTTTGACGCTTTATAAGTTATCGTCGTTTGCTATGATTTTTGCTTGTTTCATTATTTTGTCGTGTTGCCGTTATTGTGTTACCGTTTATTTTGGGCGGGCTTATATCTTGTGCCCGTCTCGCCGTTTTCGCATTTGGTAGCAGTTCGGACCGATTTGGTCGCGTAGTCGTCGAGTTGGTTGAGGCCTATGAGCCGTCTGGCTCCCGGGGTGATCAGTCCCGGGGTGCCGTTTTAGGTTTTGGTCACGAGGAACAGATATGAAGTAAGAAAGTTTTAACAAAGTAAAAAAATTGAACAAGTGAAAATTACTCGTCAGTTGGGTAAATATTTGACAAAGTAAGTAAACAAGATGAATTAACATATGGATGGGGCAAGTACTAACTATCTGGCTAGGCTCCCTGGTCGGTGGGCCGTTGGGTCAGGAGTAGAACCTCTTTAGGTTACTTGCGTTCCATGTTCTGGGTATTTCCTTGCCGTCAAGTTTTTCGAGTTTGTAAGCGCCCTTGCCGAGTATCTCCCTTACCCTGTAGGGACCTTCCCAATTCGCCGCTAACTTGCCTTCCCCTGGGGTCGGGACGCCGATGTCGTTGTGTCGCAGGACGAGGTCCCCTTCTTCGAAGTCTCGTTTGAGGAATTTTGCGTTGTAACGCAGGGCTATTCTTTGCTTCAGCGCCGTTTCTGTTAGGTGAGCCATCTCCCTTGTTTCCTCGATCAGATCTTTCTCAACCGCTTCGCTCATGCCCGCGAGTAGTAGTCGGGGACTTGGTTCGCCGATTTCGACTGGTATTACCGCGTCGACCCCGTATGTTAGGCGAAAGGGGGTTTCCCCCGTGGCGCTTTGCTCGGTTGTCCGGTAGGACCATAAGACGGAGGGGAGTTCGTCGGCCCAGTTTCCCTTCTTACTGTCTAGGCGCTTCTTTAGGCCAAGAAGGATGACTTTGTTTGCGGCCTCTACCTGCCCGTTTGTTTGGGGGTGTTCTACTGAGGAGAACTTTTGCTTTATCCCCAGGCCAGAGAGGAACTCCATGAACTTCTTGTCGGTGAACCGGGTCCCATTGTCTGAGATAACGACCTCTAGGATGCCGAAACGGGTTATCACTTGCCTCCACATGAACTTCCGGCAGTTGGAGGACGATATCGTGGCTAGTGGTTCAGCCTCTACCCATTTGGTATAGTAGTCAATGGCTACAATGAGGTATTTGACTTGTCCTGGGCCGACCGGAAAGGGTCCCAGGAGGTCGATTCCCCATTGAGCAAAAGGACGTGTAGTCGTTAGCGAGCTTAGCTCGGAGGCTGGTGCCTTGTGGAAGTTGGCGTTTTGTTGACACTTTGTGCATTTTGTGACAAATTCCTTCGAGTCTTTCATCATTGTTGGCCAGTAGTATCCTGCTCGGATGAGCTTCCTTGCCAGGGCTTTGCCCCCGATGTGATGTCCGCAGCACCCTTCGTGGACTTCTCTAAGCACGTAGTCCGTTTGGTCGGGGTGCAAGCACTTCAATAGGGGCTGGCTGAGTCCCTTTTTGAATAGTTGTCCCTGTATGATTGCGTATCTGGCCGCCTCCCTTCTTAAAGCTTTGGCCGCCTTCTCATCTTCAGGTAACTTGCCGAGTTCCAGGAAGTTGGTAATGGGGTCCAGCCATGAGGGGCTTGACTCCGTCAGGTGGAGGGCGACCGTTGGTTCCTTCACCATGCCCTGGATGAGTGACCGGTTACCCGATCCTGGCTTTGTGCTCGCAAGCTTCGACAAAAGGTCTGCTCGTGTGTTCTTTTCTCTTGGGACGTGTTGGATAATGACCTCCTGGAACTGGCTTATCATTTGCCTAACCTTTTCCAAGTACTTTTGGAGGAGGGGGTCCCGGGCTTGGTAGCTTCCGTTTATCTGCGAGGTGACGACTTGGGAGTCGCTGCATACTTCGACCCTTGTCGCCCCGACTTCCCGAGCCAGCATTAGTCCGCCTAGGAGAGCCTCATATTCTGCTTGGTTGTTCGACACGGGGAACTCGAACTTGGTCGATTGCTCATAGATGACCCCCGCTGGGCTTTCCAAGATGACCCCTGCTCCTCCGGACGTTTGGTTGGAGGCTCCGTCCACATGAAGCCTCCACCGTGTGCCCGTTTCCTCGGGAGGGTCGCTCGTTACCTCGACCAAGAAGTCTGCCATTGCTTGGGCCTTGATCGCGTGTCGCGGCTCATACTGTAGGTCATATTGTGAGAGCTCGATGGCCCAGGTCATCATCCTACCAGCCAAATCAGGTTTTTGTAGTATTTGCCGAATCGCCTGATCTGTTCTCACAACTATACGATGGCTCTGGAAGTATTGTCTTAACCTTCGGGAGGATAGTAGGAGCGCCAGCGCCAGTCTTTCCAGTTTGCTGTACCTCAGCTCTGGTCCCTGCAGTGCCCTGCTCACGAAGTAGACGGGTTGTTGAGTCCTTGCTTCTTCTGTAACGAGGACCGCGGCAAGCGCTTCCTCGGTTACTGACAGATAGAGGTAG
>NC_029786.2:100971766-100977368 GCF_000816755.2 Arachis ipaensis | reverse complement strand
AGCGCTTCCTCGGTTACTGATAGATAGAGGTAGAGCGGTTCTCCGGCTCTGGGTTTCCCGAGGACTGGTGGTGCCGCCAAGATTTGCTTGAAGTGGTTGAACGCCTCTTCGCACGCTGGTGTCCATTCAAACGCCATTCCCTTTCTCATTAAGTTGAAGAAAGGTATGGCCCTTGCCGCCGATGCGCTGAGGAAACGGGACAAAGCTGTCAATCTCCCAGCAAGTCTCTGGACGTCTTTGATGCAACCCGGACTCTTCATTTGAAGGACCGCTTGGCATTTTTCGGGATTGGCTTCCACTCCTCTTTGAGTGATCATGAAGCCTAGGAACTTTCCGGCTTCCATGGCGAACGCGCATTTGAGTGGATTAAGCCTCATGCCGTGTTGCCGTAGAGACGAGAAAACGTCGTTAAGGTCACTCAGGAGGTCGTCAGGCCGGACGGTCTTTGCGAGTATGTCATCTACATAGACTTCCACTGTTTTGCCCAGGAGTTCGCTGAATATCTTATTCATCAACCTTTGGTATGTGGCTCCTGCATTTTTTAGGCCAAATGGCATTACCTTGTAACAATAGATGCCCCCTGGCGTTATGAACGCCGTTTTTTCCTCGTCGGGTCGGTGCATCGGTATCTGATTGTACCCTGAATAGGCGTCCATGAAACTTAGATATCTATACCCTGCCGCTGCGTCGACGAGTGTATCGATATTAGGTAGGGGGTAGCAGTCCTTGGGACAAGCTTTGTTGAGGTCAGAGTAGTCTACGCACATTCTCCACCTCCCGTTGTGTTTTTTAACCAAAACCACATTCGACAACCAAGTCGAGTAATCCAATTCCCGGATGAATCCTGCTTCTAAGAGGCTGGCCGTTTGCTTGGCTACCTCGTCCGCCCTTTCCTGCGACATTTTTCTCCTTCTCTGGGCCACTGGTTTGGCTCCTGCCTTTACGGCCAGGTGATGCGACATGAGCTGGGGGTCTATCCCTGGCATGTCGGCAGGCGTCCAGGCGAAGAGGTCGGCGTTGGCCCTGATCATCTTCATCAAAGGCTCCTTTATTTCGTGCGGGAGGTTTCTGTTTATGAATGTGAACTTATCGTGCTCCTCGCCGACTCTGAACTTCTCCAAGTCTCCTTCTGGCTCTGGTCTGGGTTTGTCGTCTATCCTGGCGTCCAGGTCGGCCAGGAAGACCCCTGACGCCTCCTTGGATTTTTTCCTGAGAGAAAGGCTGGCATGGTCGCAAGCGACCGCCGTTTCCAAGTCGCCCCGGAGGGATCCCACAGATCCGTCATCGGTGACGAACTTCATCACCAGTAGTTTCGTACTGATAGCTGCCCCCAGGTCGTTAATGGTCTTTCTCCCCAGGATGATGTTATAGGCCGTTGAATCTCGTAATATTACAAAGTCTGCCATGATTGTCCTTCGTCTTTGCCCTTGTCCCACAGAGGTCGGGAGTGTGATGATTCCGTCTGGCTTGATGAAGTGGTCTCCTAACCCTACCACACCGTGCTGGTGAGTCGTCAGGTCGGAATCTCTCAATCTCAGGGCATCGAAAACATTTCGGAACATGATATTTGAGTCTGCCCCCGTGTCTACCAGGATTCGTTTGACGAGGCCAGTTCCGACCCTGGCCGTGATGACCTTCGGCGGACTTTCCGGCACTTCGTCAAACCATTGGTCCTCCGGGCCGAAAGAGATAGGTGGGAGACCCTTAAGACCTCTAACGGGTGGGGTGGAGACCGCTAAGACCTTGGCATCTTTCTTCTGCGCCGATTTCGACCTCGGGGCAATATTCCTGGCCGTCACCACGTTTACCACCGTGAGGCCGTGGTCGTCACCCTCTGGCTCCTGTCGTCGTCTTGTTGGTCGGGATCTGTCCTCGTTGTCGTTGTCCCGGTTGCGTCTCCTTGGTTCCCTTATAAGGTGGGAGAAGTCGGCGAGTTTGCCGTCCCTGATAGCTTGTTCGAGGGCATCCTTTAGGTCAAAGCAGTCTTGGGTCTTGTGCCCGTAACCCTTGTGGTACTCGCAGTAGAGGTTCTTGTTTCCTCCCGTCCTGTCCTTCAGTGGTCGGGGCTTCGACAGTATCCCTTTTTCTGCTATCTGTTGGTAAACTTCAGTGATCGATGCCGTGAGGGGGGTGTAGTTGGTGAACTTCCCAACTCGGGTGAACGGTTTGGGTGGTTTACTCGGACCGCCGTCCCTGGCGTGTTCCTTTGGCCTTTCTCTGGCTTCGAAGTGCCGGGATTGGTTGTAGGCGGGCTGCCGCTTATTGGCAGCCACGACCCGGCTGATATGGATTCTAGATTTTTTGTGTTTAAAAAAGATGTTAAGAGAACATTACGAAAAATAAAAAATAATCTAGTTATACATTTAAATTTTTTTGGCAATTAAATTTAATTAAGTTGATTCAAATTCAACAAAAATCATTTTCATTACACCAGCGATCGGCGTATATACACGCACTTCACTATCACAAATATATCATTCTTCGTTTTCGCGTTCCTTCTTCTTCTTTGTGTTATTCCTTCTTCCTCTTCGCATTCCTTCTTATTTGTATTTCTCATTTTTCTTTGCGTTTTTTCTTCTTCATCGTCGCGTTCATTCTTCTTCTTCTTCGCGTATTTGTTCTTAGTCGTTGTTCTTTTATTGCTGCTGTGTGTTGTTGCATTTTTTCTTTTTCTCTTTAGTTTAATTAAGATTCATATGAATTCAGAAATTAATTCGATGTGTTTTTGTTGATAGTTGAGTCTTTTTTATTGTTTGTTCAAAACTGAACTAATTACGGGTCATTTGTGTGTTAATTGAGGTTTACCTGATACTGCTGGTAAGTATTGACCAAATTTTTTATTTCTCAAGTAATTTCGATTCATTTCTTAGTTTAATTAATGTTCATTTGGATTCAGAAGTGAATTGGATGTGTTTGTGTTGATGATTGAGTATTTTTTACTACTGATTCAAAGTTGAACTAATTTCGATTCATTTGTGTGTTAATTGAGGTTCACTTTATGCTGCTATTAAATATTGACCAAGTTTTTTATTTCTTGAGTAATTTCAGTTTATTTTCTAGTTCATTTGATGTTCATTTGTATCTAAAGAATTCGATGTATTTTTGTTGATGATGGAGTCTTTTTGACTGCTTGTTCAAAATTGAACTAATTGAATAGAATGGAGTAGTGGAATCTAATGCAATTGAATAAAGTGATAATAAATAATTTCATTATTCTTTGTTAAAAAATTTGGTCAATACTTATCAGCAGCATCAAATGGATTTCAGTTAATACACAAATGATGGTACCAATAAAAATGTTAGTAAAATATTAGTGTTGTTGGTAATGACGATAACGAAAGAAAAGAAGAAGAACGGAGCAAAAGGCACGTAATTTAGAAAATGATTATAATAACTTAGTTAGACTTAATTAAGTATTTTATTTAGATGTAGAGATGTATTCAATAAAAAAAGAGTAAAAGACAAATAGGTCTCTGATCTTTTTAAACGCGGACATTTTTGTCCCTTAGGATTGAAAAATACATTTAAATCCCTCACCTTATAAAACGCGTGACAATTATACCCTTCCGTCGAATTGGGGCTCAAAACGGCAACGGAGAATGCTGACTTGGAGGGGTGGAGACTAAGCTGTCCGTTTTGGTTGATGATGTAGATGGAAAACAAATTGTTAATGGACAAATTAGTCTTTATACTTCAAATTGTTAATAAACAAATAAGGTGAGAAATTTAAATGTATTTTTCAATCCAGCAGTCTATTTAACAGAACAGCAACAACAACTTCCTCATTAACCAAACAACTTTCCAATTTCTCAATATGTTTGATAGGGTCTTTCAAGCTAGAACTTTTTTTCAAAGCTTTAGCACAGCTAAACAAAGTCGATCGATTCCAAAGATTTTTTGATGGATGGCTTGTTTTTTATAATTGTGATTTTGTCACTCAAATCACTGAAAATTGGTGCCAATTTCTCAACCAACATGGCAAATTCGATAAAAGCATCTATCTTAACTGGATTTTTTGGAGAAAAAAAGAAAATCAGTTACACAATTAGTAAACTATAACTGAAAAACACATGATAAAAGAATTAACTTTATAAGAAATTAATGAAAAATTGAGAGCAAAACAAAAGGAAAAAAATCAATCACACAGAGAAATTCAAGAAATTTATAGAAAAATTGAATTGTACCTGTTGAAAAAATGCAAGGGATGACGTCATTACCAATTTGTTTTAGAATAATAATAATAATTAATTAATTTGTATGCCATTCATAAGGTTTTTTTCCTTTTTGGTTTTACAAAATTCATGGCACCATCATCAATAAGAAGAAGAATAAGGAAGAGTACCTGCGCTTAAGAGCGGGGTTGCGCAGAGATGAGATTTGAAGTGTGAAAGCGTTGTCTAGAAGATGACAATCTTGCTTGTTGGAGGGGATTGATGTTGCATTGACCATGGCGTTAACATTTGAGAGCATAGAAGAAGAAGAAGAAGAAGAAGAAGAAGAAGAAGAAGAAGAAGAAGAAGAAGAAGAGGAAGAGATGGCTAATTTTAAAGAAGACGAAGAGGAACAAGAAGCAGTAGTGTTATTAGTGCTCGGAGAGATATGAATCATGTTCGAGAATATGTTGTTGCAGCTAATTGAAGAAGAAGAGGAAGAAGAAGAATAGGAAGATCTCATGTCATGTTGAAGGGGTGCACCACCATAACTGTTATAACATGGAATAGGCAAGGTAGGCGGCGACGGCGGCAGTGGCGGTGGTAGCGGTGGTTCTTCGAAGCAAGAGGAGGAAGAAGTAGGAGGGATGTTGGAGCTGGTGAAGGAAAGGATCTCTCATGGTTGAGAATGGATCTCCAAAGTAGCAGGCGGTGGTGTCGTTTTCAAGTTGCTGTTACTAGTGATATGACGTGGGCGGTTCATCGGAAGCGGTGGCAGCACCGCTGTATGGTCCTCCACGAAGTATACAAAAGGACCAATTTGAAGCATAAGGATCAATTTGTCCATTAACAATTTATTCTCCATCCACATCATCAACCAAAACAGACAGCTCAGTCTCCACCCTTCCAAGTCAGCATTTTTCGTTGTCATTTTGAGCCCTAATTCGACAGAAGGATATAATTATCACGCGTTTTATAAGGTAAGGAATTTAAATGTATTTTTTAATGTTGAGAGATAAAAATATTCGTATTTAAAAAAGTCAGTGACCTATTTGTGTTTTACTTATAAAGAAAATATATGTTCTGTGGTTCCAAAAATTATGAAAATAATGTTAACCTAGTCCTAAAGTTCCTATTATTTGAGATTTTTCTTTTTTTAATGTGAATTTTATATANTATATAACCATTTAGATCCAAAAACCAAAACTAAGGTCTAAACCTCTAATTAGGTGTCTATTATATCAATTTGTTTTTGCTTTTGGCTTGGACAAAAAACCGAACCATGTGTGCCCAACCGAACCATGTGTGCCCACCCTAGAATTGTTTCGATAGACAAGTAACCACCCTAGCTAGCATACAAACAAATATTTTATTTTTTTCCTTTTTTTCAAAATGAATGGCATATCCTTAAAAGAAAGATTTTAATAACAAGGTTTTGAGAACTGTTTTAG
>NC_029786.2:100969891-100971604 GCF_000816755.2 Arachis ipaensis | reverse complement strand
ATTGTGGTTCAATTGAAAAAATTATTTTAAAATAAAAAATAAATAAATTATAAATAATTATTTTAAAATATAATTATAGTCTAATATAAATTTTAAAATATCTTTTAAATTTAAAACACTACATGAAATATTATCAACCAAAATTATATAATTTTATTAAAATACAAATTCAAAAATTAAATAGTAAAAGAATATCTAAATATTAAATGCCAATATGAAAATTTGTTTTTTCATTCTATGAATTCCGCCTCCATTAAAAACTTGAGACAAAATAAATATTAATACTGTAATTTTCTATTCACTACTTATAGAGCAACATATTTTCAAATTAAATTGTTTTTTCTCCGTAAATTAGAAGAACCTTGTGACTGACTATCGTTAGAACTAGGAGGATTAGGATCAGTAGTATCATTTGAAATAGGAGGATTGACAAGTAAATTATTATTCACAAATACATTATTATCAACAATTGCTTCTTGATTAATACTATCATCCATAACTGAAATCAATAAATTATTCACAAAGTTAAAAACAGTAGATCAAATAATCATCCATAAGACTATAACTGAAATCAATAAAGCAGCACCACAATGAAAAATAGCAGCTCTCATAAACTCAATCAAAAACACCATTATCAATAGCACAACAAACTAAACAGAGTCAAAAATCAAGAACAATTAGCAACAAAATTAAAAAATAGCAACAAATAATCACCCTAAATCCTAAAATCAATAAATCTATCAACAAAAATTAAAAAATAGCAGACTCAAAAATAAAAAATCAGCAGCAACATAATAAATCCATTTTTAGAAATAATTTCAACAATACCACAAAATCAATGATTTCACATTCAAAAATAACTAATCAGATGTTTAGAATAGATTAACAGAGCATAAAAGGAAAAAATAAAAAATCCTATAAGTAGTGCTACTAACCTTCGACGGAGAATAATACGACAAAGAGATGACGGAGAACAGCAAGACGACGGTGAAGCGACGGCGAGCAACTTGAAGCCTCGAATAGAGAAGCCACGGATGGATGGATGATGTGTCGAGCTAGAACAAAGTCTGGATTTTGATTTTTGAACTTTGAAGAGAATGGCTTTGCTTTCCCTTTCTTTGCTGTGTTGAGCGACACTCACTAAGAAGGGGGTGGGTTTGGAAGGAAGGAGGCGTGACTCGCGTAGGATGGGTTTTTTTTTTAAATTAAGCAAAATAGCATCGTTTCTAAAGGATAGGCCGGTTTCTGATCTAATCAATCAATTTTTAAAATTAATTGATTCAATAGTTTTTAGACAATTTTTAAATTTACGATTTTTGACATTAAATTAAACTATTTTATCGTTAATTTTTAATTAGACCAATTTATTCGATCTGTCTAATCCAATTTTCAGAACCATATTTAATAACCACCAGCGGTTTCTATAATCCAAACAATATAGCAATAGTGGAAATACCGCAATATCAATGAAGCTTTATCTGTTATATCTAAAAACATGTGAACTCGCCAGATCTCTAATGCAGCATTAAAGCTTGTGAACTAATAAATGACAAACTACATGTAATGAAATGGACTTTGAGATGTGATTTGTTGATTTAGGTATAAAATAAGTAGTGACGATGAACATACAAATATTTTTGTAATAAAATCTAATTAAGTTAACACAAATATAAAAAATATATATATATATATATATATTATTATTTTTTTTTA
>NC_029786.2:100968891-100969549 GCF_000816755.2 Arachis ipaensis | reverse complement strand
GCAAAAATTTTTTGTGCTATATGTAAAAATTTATGTGAAAAAAAATTTTATTGATATAGCATATAAATTTTTATACGTAATACAAATATTTTTATTCATAATATATCAATTTTTGTATATAATACAAAATTTTTTACCACGAATATAATTTGTTAGTTGGGTGATTCAATATTCTAAACATGTAGTCTCTAAAAATTGTTGTGCTCTAATATTTTATAATAATGCTCTATGATAGTTGAATGATAGATATTCACGAGTCGTTAATTGAATTGTAGCATCGACCATAGTCATCAGAACGATGGCCATGAAATAAAATTTTTGTTAAAAGCTGAGAAAAGACAGAAACATAGCGAGAGGGAAGAAGATCGTCAGGACAACGGCGCTACTTGTGTCGACGGCAACGATAATGCTTTGGAGGATGGCAACAGCACGATAGTCAGAGAGAATGGGATATTCGATAAAACGGTGATGCTTGAAAGATGCCACGATGATAAAGGAATAGAAAGGAGTGAAAGTCATTAGAGAGAGAGTTAGAGTACTTGATTTAGAGAATGAAGCTTTTCAATTTTTCCTTCTTTATTTGGAAAAGAATGATTTGGAAAAAATAGGCTATAGTTATTAATATTTAAGAAATTATATAATTATCTATTTTAAATAG
>NC_029786.2:100968192-100968773 GCF_000816755.2 Arachis ipaensis | reverse complement strand
GATTAAAATAATATTTAATTAGAAACTAACACATTATAAAAAATTAATTACATATTATTTTAGGGAGAATTAGGTAAAATTTCTCCCATTAATATTCATCTTGTATATACTATATACATATTAACGTATGGGATTTGTTAAGGTAACCATTTTTATATAAAGATACTGATACCTTAATTTGATCTAATCAATAAGTTAAGATTCACTTTTAACTTATTTTTAAGGTTTAATTATTCAGTCGGTTATTCAAAAAAAAAATAAAAAAATAGAATGTATAAAAAAAATGATGGATCAACCTTTTCTTTGTCAAGAGGGAAGGAGTCAAAAAATGTAAACCAAAATACCAAATCAAAGTAGATCAATTTTTTTCATTCTCAAAGAAGTGCATCTTTAACCGAACTTTTTTTCATAATAGTAAGGAACAACAGTATTATTGAAGCAAATACACCAATATCTTTTAATATATGAAGTCGAGTAGGCGGATTGGTGTGAATGCAGAAGAAAAATCGAATTTTCAATTAAGTCCCTATATATATATATATATATATATAATTAGATTTCTATATTTTTTCTTTTTAATT
>NC_029786.2:100962192-100967990 GCF_000816755.2 Arachis ipaensis | reverse complement strand
AGATTCCTATATTTTTTCTTTTTAATTAGGTCCTTATACCATATCAGATTTTATAATTAAATCCCTACCATAATAAAAACGTTAGAATTAACAAAATATTCTGTTAAACTATAGAAAATATTCTGTCTAGTGTTAGGCATATTCGTTTTGTTTAACAGAATATTCTATTAATTCTAACGTTTATGTCACAGTAGAGATTTAATTATAAAATTTGATACGATATAGGGACTCAATTAAAAAAAAAAGCATGAAAATTTAGTTAAAAATTCAATAAAACTATAAGGACGACAAAATAATTAAACTTATTTTTAATTTACAAATCATGATACAATTTCTAACCTACATACACCATAAGAATAATATCTTGAAATTATATAGGAACTGTGGTAATCCCCCCTAACATTATAGGTTCCAAGATACAAATAGATGTCTAAAATATTTGTTTATCGAATTTTAAGTTTAAGTATGAAGTAATATTTATGTCGAATGGTTTGTTCATTCATCTGTTTAAATAAATATTGAAAATTTGACGGTCAAATACCATGGAGGAATAAAATATGAAGAATATTACTATTTACTAAATGGGTTAAGTACGATCTTGGTCCATAACGTAGAGGCTAAAAATTTATTTCGTCCCCGGCCTTTTTTTGCCTACAAAATGGTTTCGAAAGTTTCAGTTTATTTTAAAATCGTCATTTGCACCAAAAAATAAATTTTAAAGACAATTTTGTCCTTAATGGTTTCTTTCCCTTCATGTCATCCTCGCCAAATCATTTCACCTTCCTCAAGTAAGTCAGTCTTTGAGAAAACAATTGGTCTCTGAAACATTTGTGTCAAACCCTACGAAAGCGTTCCTGCGAGAACGGTCTAGGCTAGTGGTTGAAGACCTTCCGTTGTTGGTAGTTCGAGCGAGGTTGTGTTGTTGCATTGGTCAATTGCCTTCGTTGCTGCAGATAACCCTTTTTTGAGGTAAGCTTGCTATCCATGCAATGTCGCCTTCGTTGATGCATCTAACTGGTGTAGGGTTTAATCTAGGCCGCACGAACCTCTGTATAATGCTAGGGTTTGTGCTTATTGTTTTTGTTTTTCTTGTTATTTGGTTTAGTAACGTAATGTGTTGACTAATAGGGTTCTTTGAGTAGAAGATGGTACTCTTTAACATGAGGGTGCATCATAGGGGTGCATTCGGATATGAAAACGGTGTCTTCAAGTATTTGAAGGGTCAAGTTACAATCATCGAAGACATTGACGGCGATCGGTGGTATGTGTTTGAGGCATACGAAGAGTTGAGGCAGTTTGAATACTTGAAGTCCACCATCACAGGATTATGGTATAAAGATCCAAACGCGGATGATTTTGAGAGTAACTTGAAGTTGTTGAAAGATGACTCAGATGCAATTGAGATGTGCAACATAGCCGAGTTTAGGGGTTTCGTTGATTTGTTTGTGGTGCATGAGGTTGGGGATGCCGATGGGTTTCCGGACGTTAGTTATATTGACGTGGGGGGAGATGCTGGGGGCGTCGAAAGTGAAGAATCTTATGGTGGTGGTCTTGAGATAGTGGTTTTTGGAGGAGATCAAGAGAAGATTGATGCTGTTGGTGATGCGATTGAAACCGAATGTCAAAATAAGGGTGTTGGAGTAGAGCGAGGCCAGGAAGGACAGATTGGAGGAGGTGACCATGAAAGTAATGGTGAAGACAGTGATGACCTAACATACTTGCCATCTAATGACGAGGGAGATAGTGCCAAAGACATCCACTTCACTGACAGTGAGGAGGAGTATGAATATGATAGTGGATTTGATGAAGAAAATCTGTGCCAAAGGACTCTACTGCGGACAAGGGTAAGAGGGTTGTGACAAGTGACTTGGAGGATGAGGAAGCAGCAGACAGTGATGACTTGGAGAACGATTATATGATTGGAGGACAAGACTTGGGGGCTGATGATGCAGAGGAGGATGCTGATTATGAGGGGTTGAAGTTTCCAGTCCATAAACCTGAAAAAGATATGAGAAACTACAAATGGAAGGTGGGAACACTTTATGAATCTAGGCAAGAATTTAAGGACATGGTGGCAGCCTATGCAGTTCAGACAACTAGTAATATTAAGTTTAAGAAGTGTGACTTGGTAAGGGTCCAGGCTGTTTGTCAAAAAGATTGCCCTTTTTGGCTATATGCACACAAGGTTGGAGAGGAATCAACATGGCAGCTAAGAAGCATGAATTTGCAGCATACCTGCATGCAGACACACAAGGTTAGAATAATGCGCTTTTAATGGCTAGGCAACCAAATTAAAAAGAAAGTGAAATCCAATCCAAGAATCAAGATAAAGGATCTAGTGGTAAAGGCACACAAAAAGTGGAATCTAATAGTGACTAAGGCAATGGCAGCCAAAACCAAGCAAGAGGCATTGAGCCAGATCCAGGGTGCATTTAAGGAGTAGAATAAGAGGATTAATGATTACTGTGGTGAGCTGCTAAGAACAAATCCAAGATCATCAGTGTACCTGAAAGTGATTCGATCCCCGGATTTTGCTCAGGAGAGATAGAATCCAAGTTTGATGAATTACTGTGTCTTTCAAAGATTGTTTGTCTGCTTTGATGCATGCAAGAAAAGTTTTCAGTACTGCAAACCGCTTATTAGCTTGGACGGATGCTTCTTAAAAACTCCTCAAGGAGGATAACTATTGACTGTAATTGGAAGAGACCCAAGTGACTATATTCTTTCAATTGCTTATGCAGTTGTGGAAGCCGAGACAAAGGACTCCTGGGCCTGGTTTCTATGTCATCTTGCCGAGGATTTGGGTCGAGAGAAAATTGAAAAATGCACATTTATGTCTGATCAGCAGAAGGTAATGTTACATTTTACACTAAGCTTGTGCTTAAACAAATTTAAGTTGTGCTTAATGAAACAATGAGTTATGTACTAATCAAATGCATGCTCACCTTCATGTCATAGGGTTTATTGTCGGCTTTTGAAGAGGTCATTCCAGGGGTGGACAACAGATTCTACGTCAGGCATCTCTATAATAATTTCTGGAAGAAATTTTCGGGTTTGGAGCTGAAGAACAGAATGTGGAGGTGTGCTAAGGCAAGTCATTGAAAGGATTGGGAGAAGGAAATGAGATGTCTGCGAGCTGTCAATGAGGAGGCATTTCGACATCTGAACGACATTCCACCCAGGTTTTGGTCCTTTCCAGGTTTACTTTTCATTCAAAATGTGACACCCTTGTTAATAATATGAGTGAAAGTTTCAATGCTGTCATAGTAGAGGCAAGAGAAAAACCTATTGTTACCATGTTAGAGGATATTAGGGTGTATCTGATGTCTAGATAGGCTGCCAATAGAGATAGAATTTAGAATTATTAGGGAAACATTATGCCAATAATTAGAAAGAAATTGGAGAAACGGGAAAGCTTAGCTAGGGACTGGAGGCCATACTGGTCAGCTGCTAGTAAATATGAGGTTATGTGTAGATTAGATAAATTTGTTGTGGATCTGGATGCTGCTGAGTGTTCTTGCAGGAAGTGGCAGATGAGTGGCATTTCATGTCCTCATGCCATCAGCTGCATCAGCTTCAAAAGACTTGATTTGGAATCCTATGTGGATGATTGCTACAAGAAGGATGCATACCTGAAGTGCTACCAGGAGGTGATACACCTTGTTAATAGACCGAATTTATGGGAGAGAACTCAGTATGATGATGTCATGCCACCTCCTTATAGGAGGCCAAGTCACAGACCTATAAAGAAGAGGAAGTGAGGGCCTGCAGATGAGGAGAACAGAAGCCAGAATCACCTATCACGGAGGGGTCAAATTCAAAGATGCTCCAATTGTAGTGTAGTGGGACACAAGAAGGGGGGATGCACAAAGCCAAAAAAGAGGGTATGTAACATTATGTTCTTTACTTCATATTATGCTTTATGTTTATTTCACTACTTGGTTATGTATCTATCTCTTCTTTCTTTCTGCATAGTTGCCATTTCCTTGATAGGCCCAAACCTCAACACAACAAGCAAGGGGAGCTCCAAAAAGAGGGAAGAATGATACATCCAAATTGTCCCCTAGTCAAACAATTCGGATAGGGAGGAAGACAAAGACTTCAACATCACTACCCAACCTTCCAGCAATTTAGCTTAAGAAACCATCTTCAAAGCCCAAGAAACTGGTGTGGTATTTACAACCACACTTACTAACCGGCAAGTGCACCGGGTCGTACCAAGTAATACCTTACGTGAGTAAGGGTCGATCCCACGAGAATTGATGGATTAAGCAACAATAGCGTTTGATAGGATTAGTTAGACAGACAGAAAATAGTGTTGGGAGTTCAAAGACATTAAACAATAGCAAAAGTATTAAAGAAGGGCAAGTAATTAAGATGGGAATAATATATGGAGAAGACAGTTAAGGTTTTAGAGTTATCTATTTTCTGGATTGACTTTTCTTATTAACTATTTTAATCATGCAAGATTTAATTCATGGCAAACTAATTGTGACTAGACCCTAATTCCTTAGACCTTCCTAGTCTCCTCTAAAATTCATCAACTGTCAATTCCTTGGTCAATTGATTCCAATTAGAGGGTGATGATCAAATTCCAGTTTATATGCCACAAGAATCCTAATTGTCCAAAAATAAAGGGATTATATGTCACGTATCCCGTTAAATACAAACAATTAGAAATTCAGAATAATATGTTTTCAAGCTATTGTTCAAGTAAAGAGCTTTTCCAAGTTTTACAAGAACTCAAATAGAACATGGGTCATATTTCCGTTCCACCCAGGTTCTTAAAATAAAGAACGAAAACAATTATTGAAATATAAATCAAAATATGAATTAAAATAGAAAAATAATATTATCAATCCATACAATAGACAGAGCTCCTAACCTTAACAATGGAGGATTAGTTGCTCATGGAATATGGAATATAAATTTGTATGGAATAATATTGTGGAATGTTGTTCTGGAACCACCCTATTGGGATCCCTTTTATAACTAATCCTAATAATTTAAAAATCAAATTTCTAAAATTAAAATTAAAATAATATCTTTTCCTAAAATAAGATTTGAATTTAAATTTGAATTAATTAACAGATCTTCAGTTGATGGGTGGGGACCACTTGTTCTGTCCATTCTGCAGCTTCTAATCTGTGTTTTCTGGGTTGAAAATTGAATTAAAACAGCCCAGAAATCGCCCCCAGCGTTTTTCTGCGTTTTCTGCACGTGGCGCATGTGATGCGTTCGCGTCGTCCACGCGGTCGCGTCATTTGTGCAGATTCTAGTCCACGCGATCGCGTCAGGCACGCGATCACGTCATTGCGATTTCCTCCATTCTGCGCGGTCGCGTGATCCATGCGTCTGCGTCGGTATTCGCTGGTCATCTCCTTGGCTTCTCCTCTTTCTCTGCAGAAACTTCATCAAATCCATCCGAATGCTACCTAAAATAAATAAAATTTCACAAAACTCAAAATAACATCCATAGTGGCTAAAATATAATTAATTCTTAATTAAACTCAACAAATTAGATGCAAATTCACTAGGAAAAGATAGACAAGATGCTCACTGTTGCTTGTCCTCAAGCAACCAAAACTAATATAAGGATGTGAATTTACATGAGAATGAGAGTTCGATTAAGCCCATGTCTCTTCTTATAGTGGGGTTTACAACTGCAATCCTGAACAGTTTTGGCATCTCACTTTATCCTTTGAAGTTCAGAATGATTGGCATCCATAGGAACTTAGAATTCAGATAGTGTTATTGATTCTCCTAGTTCAGTATGTTGATTCTTGAACACAGCTACT
>NC_029786.2:100952609-100962096 GCF_000816755.2 Arachis ipaensis | reverse complement strand
CGAAACTCGTAATTACCTTTCCTCCCGGGTTTCCTTATTTTAGGACCGGATTCGCCGATTTAGTTCGACAGGGATTGGTACACGAACACCGCACTTCCACAGTTCACTTTTCGAACTCTGACTCGCCAATTTATTGGGTCCTTTTTACCCTTTGCCTTTTAGTTTAAAGGGTTATTGGTTTTTTTTTTGTAATATTTTTGCCATTTTTTTTCGCAAGCTTTGTGTTTTTCACTGCTTTTTCTTGCTTCAAGAATCAATTTTATGATTTTTCAGATTGTCAATAACATTTCTCTTTTTTCATCATTCTTTTAGGAGCCAACAATTTTTAACATTCATGAACTTCACTATCAAAAATATGCACTGTTCATGTCATGCATTCAGAATCACAGAAAATACCACCACATTTAAGTAAATAAGACTATTCTTCAATATAGACCCACTTTCTCATGCAATATATCACTCCTGTATTTTTTTAATTTGAATTCAAGCTCAGTGAGTAATACATGAGACATCTTTTCAGAATTAAAGCAATAGGAAGAACTAAACTAGTCCTAGGATTCTAATTAATAAAGGATCATGCAGCAAACAAAGCAAAATAGCAGAAAACCGGAACATAATATTGAAAAAGAGGGGAGGAATAAAAAATGAAAGGAACTCAACCACCTTAATTATCCTAGCGGTCGTTTTATTCTTCAGGTTGTGCTCCTCTGTGAAGATGATTTGCCTCCCTATGGTGCCATAAGAATAGACAGAAAACCTATAAGCGAAGCGTCAACACCAAACTTAAAGGTTTGCTTGTCCTTAAGCAAAGAAGAACTGAAAATAAAAATAAATAGTGAGAGGAAAGAAGAATATACAGATAAAAGAACAAGAGAGAATTAGGATTGGGAGAGAGAAAAAGAAAAGTAGAAACTGTGCAGCGAAGGCGACGCGGCCGCGTGGGGCATGCGGTCGCGCGAAGTGCGCTTATACTGATTGACGCGGTTGCGTCGGTCACGCGGTCGCGTGACCCGTTTCATGCTACTGGCGCGAGGGCAGCCTCGCGCTCGCACAACTCTCTGTTTGAAATTTTATTTTTTTGCCAAATCTTGGGTGACGCAATCGCGTGGGGCATGCGATCGCGTGGGTGGCCATTAGAAGGATATGACGTGGACGCGTGAGCCATGCATCCGCGTGGGAAGAATTGTGCGTGCAGCGCCAATCCAGCACCACTCTAGCACAACTTTCGGTCATACACCCTTTTCACGTCGAATTCTAGGGCACGCGGCCGCGTGAGCGGCGCGGACGCGTGGGTGGCAAAAATCACAAGCGACGCGAACGCGTGGGGCATGCGTTCACGTGGGATCATTTGTGCGAAAGGCATAAGTCCAGCACCATTCCCGCACAACTCTCTGTCAATATTTAATCTTCACGCACACTTGATTGACGTGTTTGCGTCAATGACGCTTACGCGTCGTGTGCCCCTTTTTTTTTTTTAATAGCTTGAGGTGTTCAGTTCCTAGAAGAACATAGCTGCATGATCAGAAAATTAGTAAGAACTCAATAAAAAAAAATAACTAAGAAAAACTACTACAAAAAATAGCAAAGAATACAAAATTATCGGGTTGCCTCCCGACAAGCGCTTCTTTAACGTTACTAGCTTGACGGTCAGTTCTGCTAGTTCAGCAGATGAGTGGACCTCTGGCGGTCAATCTCGCCTCCAAGATAGTGCTTCAACCTCTGGCCATTCACTGTAAATTTCCTGTCAGAATTTTCTTCCTGTATTTCCACATGACCATATGGTGAGGCTCTGGTAACCACAAACGGTCCTGACCACCGGGATTTCAGCTTCCCGGGAAAGAATTTGAGCCTTGAATTATACAGAAGCACTCTTTGTCCTGGCTCAAAGACTCTAATGGCAATCTTCTTATCATGCAGTAGCTTGGTTCTCCCTTATAGAGCTTGGCATTCTCATAGGCCGAATATCTGAATTCATCAAGCTCATTCAACTGAAGCATCCGCTTAATTCCTGCAGCTTCTGAATCAAGATTCAGATACCTAATTGCCCAATAAGCCTTGTGCTCCAGCTCAACTGGCAAGTGACAGACTTTGCCATAGACCAACTGATATGGGGACATGCCAATTAGAGTCTTGTATGCTGTCCGGTATGCCGCAGAGAGCATCATCAAGCTTCCTAGACCAGTCCTTTCTTGAAACACTGACGGTCTTCTCCAGAATCTTCTTAAGCTCCCTGTTGAAAACTTCAACCTGTCCACTTGTCTGAGGGTGATAGGGGGTTGCCACCTTATGACGGACTCCATATCTATGCAGAAGAGAGTCCAGCTGTCTGTTACAGAAGTGACTTCCTCCATCACTAATGAGTGTCCTTGGGACGCCAAACCGGCTAAAGATATACCTCTGAAGAAAGCTCATTACCACCTTGGCATCATTGGTGGGCAAAGCCACAGCTTCCACCCATTTGGACACATAGTCGACTGCCACTAGGATATAGTTGCTTGAATGTGAGGGTGGGAAAGGTCCCATAAAATCAATACCCCACACATCAAACAGCTCAACCTCAAGAAGTCCCTGATGTGGCATTTCATGGTTGGCAGGGAGATTTGCAGCTTTTTCACATCTGCCACAGTGCTTTACAAAAGCTCTTGAGTCCCTGAAGAGAGTCGGCCAGTAAAACCCGTTCTGAAGGACTTTTGTAGCTGTCCTCTCACCACCAAAGTGGCCTCCATAATCAGACCCATGACAGTGCCAAAGAATTTGCTGCTTTTCCTCATCCGGGACACATCTCTGGATTATTCCATCTGAGCACCTTTTAAAAAGGTATGGTTCTTCCCAAATGTAGTACTTTGCATCAGTCAATAGCTTCTTTACTTGTTGCCTACTGTACTCCCTTGGGATAAAATTCATGGCTTTATAATTTTCAATGTCTACAAACCATGGTACCTGCTGAATGAGGAACAATTGCTCATCCGAAAACGTCTCAGTTACAGCTGTGGGTGGTTGTTCTCCTGCTTCAGGCTCAATTCTGGAAAGATGGTCAGCTACTTGATTTTTTGACCCTCTCCTGTCTTTTATCTCAATATCAAACTCCTGAAGGAGTAACAACCATCTGATTAATCTTGGTTTAGAATCCTGTTTGGTTAGAAGGTACTTCAAAGCAGCATGGTTAGTATAAACAATAACCTTAGAACCAAGTAAATAGGACCTAAACTTATCAACAACATACACAACAGCTAATAATTCCTTTTCTGTAGTTGTGTAATTCTTTTGAGCATCATTTAACACACGACTGGCATAATAAATGACATGTACAAGCTTGCCATGCCTCTGTCCTAAAACAGCTCCTATAGCAAAATCACTAGCATCACACATTAATTCAAATGGTAAATCCCAGTCAGGAGGAGCTATAATGGGAGCAGAGGTAAGGTTTGCCTTCAGAGTTTCAAAAGTATGCAGACAATCAGAATCAAAGACAAAAGGAACATCAACAACCAGCAGGTTGCTCAATGGTTTAGCAATTTTAGAAAAATCCTTTATAAATCTTCTATAAAATCCTGCATGACCCAAGAAACTCCTAATTGCCTTAACATTAGTTGGTGGTGGTAATTTTTCAATTACCTCCACCTTTGCTCTGTCAACCTCAATTCCCTTACTTGAAATACGGTGTCCAAGAACAATGCCTTCTGTAACCATAAAATGGCATTTTTCCCAATTTAAAACAATGTTTGATTCTTGACACCGTTTCAAGACAAGAGATAAATGTTTAAGGCATGATTCAAAAGAATTACCAAAAACAGAAAAGTCATCCATAAATATCTCAATAAACTTTTCAACCATATCAGAAAAAATTGAAAGCATACACCTCTGAAAAGTTGCTGGAGCATTGCAAAGTCCAAATGGCATTCTCCTGTAGGCAAATACTCCAAAAGGGCATGTGAATGCTGTCTTCTCTTGATCTTGAGGGTCCACTGCAATTTGATTATATCCAGAATATCCATCTAGAAAACAATAAAAAGCATGACCAGCTAACCTCTCAAGCATCTGATCAATGAAAGGGAGGGGAAAATGATCCTTCCTTGTAGCAGTGTTGAGCCTCCTGTAATCTATGCACATTCTCCATCCTGTGACTGTTCTTGTAGGAATAAGCTCATTCTTTTCATTCTTGATCATTGTCATCCCTCCTTTCTTGGGAACTACCTGCACAGGACTTACCCAAGGACTGTCAGAAATAGGGTAAATAATACATGCTTCCCATAGTTTCATTACCTCTTTTTGGACCACCTCTTTCATAGTTGGATTGAGTCTCCTTTGTGGTTGCACAACTGGTTTGGCATCATCTTCAAGGAGGATCTTGTGCATACACTTAGTTGGACTAATCCCCTTCAAGTCACTAATGGTCCACCCAAGAGCTGTTTTATGACTCTTGAGCACTGAAACAAGCGCCTCTTCTTCTTCAGGCTTCAGAGAAGAGCTAATAATTATTGGGTATGAATCATTTCCACCCAAGAACACATATTTCAGAGAAGGAGGTAAAGGTTTGAGCTCAAGCTTGTGGGTTTCCTTCTCCTTTATAGGCGTGTACATCAGCTCCTTTTGGGGTGGTGAATCGTCAACTTCAACTAATTCACACTCAGAAATAGGATCCAGAACATCATTAAGTACCTCAGCTTCCAGTACTTCTTGAACAAGTGGTTCAATAACATCTATTTTCATACACCCCTCAGAATCATTAGGGTGCTTGAGAGCTTCAAAAACATTTAGGACCACCTGTTCTTCATTGACCCTCAGGGTTAATTCACCCTTTTGTACATCAATCAGAACTCTACCTGTAGCTAAAAAGGGTCTACCAAGTATAATAGAGGGTTTTACCTCCTCTTCCATGTCTAATATAACAAAATCAACAGGAAAAATAAATGGTCCTACTTTAACAAGTAAATCTTCAACCGCACCCACAGGTAATTTAATAGAAAGATCAGCAAGTTGAAGAGAAATACGAGTAGGTTTTACCTCCTCAATTTGAAGCGTTTTCATCACTGAAAGTGGCATGAGGTTGATGCTATCTCCAAGATCACATAAAGCTCTCTGAATGCCGACTTCTCCAATGGTGCAAGGAATGACAAAGCTTCCTGGGTCTGGCATCTTCTCAGGAAGGGTGTGTTGAATAATAGCACTGCATTCCTTGGTTAACACCACAGTTTCTTGCTCCTTCCAATTCCTCTTGTGGGTCAACAATTCTTTCATAAATTTAGCGTAGAGAGGCATTTGCTCCAGAGCTTCTGCAAAAGGAATGTTGATCTGCAGCTTCTTGAAGACATCTAAAAATTTAGAGAATTGTTTTTCTTTGGACGCCTTCTGAAGCCTCTGAGGATATGGCATTTTTTACATGTATTCAGGGGCCTTTGGTAAGGTGGGATAAGTGTCAAGAGAGTCAGGAAATTGGTTGTCTGCACGTTTAGGAGGGGTGTGCTCTACTTCATCCTTCTTCTCCTCTGGAGCTTCCTTTTCAACTAGATCTTCATTGATCTTAGTCTCAGAACTAGATACCTTACCACTTCTCAATTGAATAGCCTTGCAATCTTCTCTTGGGTTCACCACTGTATCACCAGGGAATGTATTTGAAGACCTTTCAGGTAATTACTTGCTCATTTGACCCATTTGCAGCTCCAAGTTTCTAATGGAGGCTCTGATTTCTTATATGAAACTCATCATCATCTCCCATTTAGGATCTTCTATGAGTATAAATATTGGTTGCTTGCAACCAATTCAATCAGCTCAATATACTCCTCTGGTGTCTTCTTCTTGTGCAATGAACCGCCTGCAGAGGTATCTAAGCTCATCTTGGATATCTCACCCAAGCCTTCATAAAAAATATCCAGTTGGGTCCATTTGGAGAACATGTCTAGAGGGCATTGCCTAGTCAGTAGCTTGTATCTCTCCCAAGCTTCATAAAGAGTTTCACCCTCCTTCTGTCTGAAAGTCTGAACCTCCAACCTAAGCTTAGTCAACTTCTTTGGTGGGAAAAATTTAGTGAGAAATTCAGTAACGACCTTTTCCCAAGTATTCAGACTCTCCTTTGGTTGGGAATCTAGCCATAGCTTTGCTTTATCCCTCAGAGCAAACGGGAAAAGCATGAGTCTGTACACCTCTGGATTCACTCCATTTGTCTTCACAGTATCACATATCTGCAGAAAATCAGATATGAACTGATTTGGATCTTCATGAGGAAGTCCACGATACTGGCAATTCTGTTGCACCAAGGTGACCAATTGTGACTTCAACTCAAAGTTGTTTGCATTTATAGGAGGCACCACAATACTTTTTCCATAAAGATCCGCAGTAGGGGCAGAATAAGAGCCAAGCACTCTCCTCTGTTGATCATCCCCATTCGGATTTACCACGTTGGCATTAGCATTATTATTTGCCATAGTGGATTCTGCAGCCTTGCAAAGTCTTGCTTGTTGTAAACGTCGCCTGAAAGTTCTTTCAGGTTCAGGATCAAAGTCTAAAAGATGTTCTTTGTCCCTATTCCTGCGCATACACAAGCAGAAAATAAGAAAAAAATGGGACTCTCTACGTCAGAGTGCAGAGAAGTCCCTGTGAGGTAACCTGAATAAAGAGATAAAAATATTGAATAAAACAAACAAACACTAAAATTAAAAAATTACTAGAAAAATTATTACTAAAAATTTTCGAAATTATTAAGTAAATTAAATAAGAAAAATTAAAATAAGACTAACTATTTCTGTTCCACCCAAGTTCATAAAATAAAGAACGAAAACAATTATTGAAATATAAATCAAAACATGAATTAAAATAGAAAAATAATATTATCAATCCATACAATAGACAGAGCTCCTAACCTTAACAATGGAGGATTAGTTGCTCAGGGAATATGGAATATAAATTTGTATGGAATAATGTTGTGGAATGTTGTTCTGGAACCACCCTATTGGGATCCCTTTTATAACTAATCCTAATAATTTAAAAATCAAATTTCTAAAATTAAAATTAAAATAATATCTTTTTCTAAAATAAGATTTGAATTTAAATTTGAATTAATTAACAGATCTTCAGTTGATGGGTGGAGACCACTTGTTCTGTCCATTCTGCAGCTTCTAATCTGTGTTTTCTGGACTGAAAATTGAATTAAAACAGCCCAGAAATTGCCTCCAGCGTTTTTCTACATTTTCTGCACGTGGCGCATGTGACGCGTTCGCGTCATTTGTGCAGATTCTAGTCCACGCGATCGCGTCAGGCACGCGATCGCGTCATTGTGATTTCCTCCATTCCGCGCGGTCGCGTGATCCATGCGTCCGCGTCGGTATTCACTGGTCATCTCCTTGACTTCTTCTCTTTCTCTGCAGAAACTTCATCAAATCCATCCGAATGCTACCTAAAATAAATAAAATTGCACAAAACTCAAAATAACATCCATAGTGGCTAAAATATAATTAATTCTTAATTAAACTCAACAAATTAGATGCAAATTCACTAGGAAAAGATAGACAAGATGCTCACGCATCAGAAACCAGCAGCTAAACCCAAGAAACCAGCACGTCAGCCCAAGAATGTATCCACTCAGCCTAACACCCAAGCCCAGCCCATTCTGAAAGCACCTTCAACCTAATCATTGGCCAAGAACAAGGGTGCAGCAGCAGCAACCTCCTCAACAAGAAACAGTCACTGAGTCAGCCATCTGAGAGGAAGAGGCATTTTGCTATCATCCAAAATGGTGCACCATATGTTCTTCTGCAGAAGTTGAAGCTAATGGCCAAATTACCTCCAAGTGCATGGGAGAATCTTTAGATATTGCTTGCTATGCTCTTTTGTTATCAATGTCTTATTAATATGAAAACAATGTTTAGTTTCAGAACAATGCTTTATAAACACTAGTTTAAAGTCTGTATTTTGGTATTAGGTGTTTCGACACACTTTGTTGAGTCTTGTTTTTTGTTTAAGTGGCATGACACCCACTGTAATCTATGTTATCATCTTAGACTTGTGGAAATCAATGGTTGATTTGTGTTTGTTTTAACTTCTCTTCAATTGAAACAAGCCATTAGGTCATTACTGGATTCATAAATCTCATTCATGCATATTGTGCTTTACTGACCTTTATTAAGATTGCAAATTAAAACATCACACCTGATACACCATTTACCAGGTTCATATCATATACTCCATTAACCATCACTTTCATTCATTAATTCAAACAGGTTCACACATGATACACCATTAAACCATTGTAACATCACAAATTATCCTCAAACTTTAACCCTACAACACAACAAATCTCTTAAAATTTCCTAGCTAATCATCTATAATTTAGGTGCATTCCATATGGTTGCTTTAACTTATATGGATTCTGCAGCAACAAAAACAAAAACCCAATCCAACTAACAATCCCTAAAGCAGCAACAATCCTAAGCTTCCATTCAACATCCTTCAATCTTGATTTTAAGTTTGTAATCTTCCTCCTAGTTCTTGCAATTTCAATCTCCTGCTCAGCTCCTTCAGGTTTTGGATCTTCCCAACGAAAAAAATCACAACCATCCTGAACCTGATAGAAGCCACAAAGATAGATGAAAAAACCCAAATTTCCAGACCCAGAATCGCAAACGAGGAACAACAGCATACCTCATAGTATACGCAACCCCAAAATCTTTGGCATGGGTTATCCTTCGTAGATGAAGTTCGCAGAATTGACCTCTCACCATGTCCGCATAGCAACTCCTTTGCAGGTAAGCAAAATTGGGCAGCTCTTGAACTTTGGGAAGCTATGGACGCTATTTGTTGAACCCTAGCGCTGCTGCTCTCCGTTGAGCTTCCGAAGAAGAAGCTCGCGTTGTCCACTTCACACACTGCACCCTTATTTAGTTTCATTATTTATCTATTTATTGTTTTCTTTATTATTCTTTATCCATTTTGTAGGCAGAAAAAGGTCGGAGACGAAATAAATTTTTAGTCTCTACGTTAGAGACCAAAATCGTATTTAACCCTTACTAAATTCATCCTAAAAAGTTGAGATCATTGTAAAGAAATATTTTTCTTGAGAAACTCGACAAATGAATGTTAACATCTCTTTTCTTCTATTTTTTTTGTCTTTCATATTTTTTGGTTTGACAGATCAAGAATTAATCAATCATAGATCACATTTATTTAGGCAGACGAATAAGTTAAAGACTCGACTAATCCAAGATGATTGTGTACATTAATTCTATAAGACGAATAATAATGTATAATTTGGAGCTCCTAGCCCGTGGACCGATAGCTCTAGAAAAACTCGGCTACATATGCATTTGCCATTAATTCAAAATTTAAAGGCCTATAGCCTTATAACCTATATCAAAGGACACACCCAGTACCAATTTAGGTCAGTTTAGGAGTTAGCAAAGACCAATCTAAAATTTTGACTAAAAAAAAAAGTAAAAAATTAAAATTTTGTATATAATAATAATAATAAATGTTAATTAATTTTTTTCTAAATAAG
>NC_029786.2:100949492-100952443 GCF_000816755.2 Arachis ipaensis | reverse complement strand
GTATAATTTTAATATCGTAGAATCTATTTAAATAAATTTATTATATAAAATAAATATTTATATAAAATTTACGTATATTGTTTTAATAATCTTATTAAATAAATAATGCTTCTCATAATAAAATATTTAAAATTTTTGGGGGTGGGGGACAGGGGGGCAAGCCCACTACCCGCCCTCCTATATTCTTATGTCCGTCCCTGGTGTTTAATTCACTAATCCACTTAAACAATTTGAACTTAATTCACTAATCCACTTAAACAATTATCATAAGTTCAAATCCTCCCTTATGTCATAGTTTTCTGGGATAGATCCCTCAATAAGCCTTGTTAGATGAATGTAATCTTTATTAAGCTCCATAAACTATGACGCGATTAATATTAACTAAATTTATGTTCCATAAAACATAAATATAATTAATGAGACTTTCATCTACTAACCCTTCTTCTGTATTGAAAACAAAAATTAAGCACAAAAAGTCAAAAGGGGATCTCTGAACTAAACTGAAACTCCCCACCTCTTAAGTTTTTTGAAAAGAAATGATACATACTCTAACATCCATATTCATTGGTTGCAGCCTATGAATCTCAGCAACCTACGCAATCAGAGAATCACCATTCACAAAGACAAGGGACCTAATGGAGTATGACAACACCTTTTCCCACAGGCCATAGTCTTCATGGGACTGTGATGTTCAAGGTCTTGTAAGGGCTGAAGTCCAAAATTCTCCACTACTCCACCAAGATTCAAAGCTCCTACTTTATCCCAAAGGGAAAAAAGAAAGTTGTTAATAAATCTTGCAGCACAGCAAACAACCTTATTCTGCATTGTCACCGGATCTACGATATGGCATGTATCTCTGATCCTTTGCAGCATTCCTTCTCCTCCTTTTCTCAACAAATGCTTCAAGTTTACCAGATGACTGAAAATAGTGTGTAATTAGTTAGGAGAAAAATAAAAATCATATAATGACATAATAGAAATGAGACAGAGACATTTTGAAACACATTTACACATACCTTGAGATCCTCGTACTTCTCAACAAGTCTTTGCTTTCGGATTTCAGCTGCAATATACAAGAGGAAAGGGGAACATCGACTTGATATCAGTTATCTTATCTGTTTATTTGATAAAATTCTTAAGTTTATTGCCAATATTGAACACCCAGTTGGATTTATAGGAAGGCTATTAAACCGAATTTGGTGGCCACAATAAATTAGATTGCTTTGAAATCACACTACATAGATATGGTACAAAATGATATAGTGTTACACAACTAATACAAATTGCAAGCATCATCACTATCAAGAATATTACCACTAACACCACTAATGCACTACTGGAAAGGGAATTCAGGTTACTTTAAGAGTCTATCCACTGAATCAGAATTACTTCTCTGTTCCAGATAAATACTCTGTATTATGGGATTAGCATGGACCTTAACTTACCTCAGAAAACCAGAAAAAATTAACATAAACAGAAATTTCATTTCCAACATATGGAGAGAAAGAGAGAACGGAAAGGAAGAAGGAGAAGCATTACATTTCTTGAGATAAAATGGACGTTTTCCCTGCTTTGCTGCTTCTCGCTCCTTTTTCTTGTGTTTAGCCAAAATCTCTGCATCAATACGCTTGGCTGAATTGCCAGACCTCAACTGTTTATCCTGAAAACAGACGTACATGAGAGATCAAGTAAATCTACATGTCATGCTTCAAAAGGCAAAAGACAAACTCCTAGAATGAGTACTTACAATCCAGGACATACGTTCTTCTATTTCATGGATTTTCTCGGGATTTTTGCATTTTTTCAATTCCTTCTTTAAAGCCTGTCATGCCCAGGTAATGTCATAAGAGAAAAGTCATAGAATAAGTCAAAAGACAATACAACCAGAATCAGGAAGACTACCTGTCTTTCAGAAGGAAGATCATTCTCGTATAAAAAATTATATCTCTTCCTAAACCTGCAAGTAGAAGTACATATATATTACTAGTGCCACAACGCTCCCGTTGAAGTAAACCAGAACTTTGCACATTTAGTAAAGAAACGAAAACATTATAAAACTTGAGTGGGAGGAACAAAATTTTCTCATGTAAAGCATAAAGCAAGACTTCAATGTGAAAATTGCATTATTATATCCACTGCTTTAACTATTCTCAGTTCTTATTGTGACTCCATCATATGAGTGATCACAATATTGCAGTTCAAACACAAGGAATAGCACTTCAAGTTCTTGAATGCTAAACGCCAAAATGGTGATTGCTAAAAAGATTGCGTATGTAATATGTTAATACAATTTTACTGGACACATATAAAGCCGTAGAGAAAGAGCATGCATGTCATCATGTCTAGAAATGAACATACCCCTCAGAATCAAGCTTTCCACAGAGAGATTCAAATCGTGGATCACGTACAACCTGAACAACGTTGACATTATAGGTAATTCGGCAAAAAATATCCAGATTCTGAAAGATCTTTAAATTTCATTGTGGCTTACCAACAGCAAATTATAAGTAAATCTGAAAACTTAATAAATAAGTAAACTCACACCTTCTTAGGAGCTTGGATGACCTCTCTAAACATAGAAACCGGCTTCTTGCTACTAGCTTCCATTGGCCTAGACAAGCACAGAGTCAGTCATTCCTATGTTTAACCAGATTGCTACATCAAGGCTTGTGTGTTATAGAAGAAGCAGAACGGGCAAATTTATCAAGATAAATGAAAATAAAGTCCTTGAAATAATAATATTAGTCAAATTACCCCCTTCAGTTAATAATATGTTAAAAGCATCTTTGAAACTGCTTTGCCTTGAAAAGAATCAGTACAGCCAACACTTCGTCAGCTATGCTCAGAAACAAAATTGTTAAGTTTTTCATCTTACAGCAATATGGAAGATGAGAAAAATAACCCAGTTCAATAACGTGTGCGGGTAAGGGTGCTAGTTGATTGATATAATT
>NC_029786.2:100945431-100949416 GCF_000816755.2 Arachis ipaensis | reverse complement strand
CTTGGGGGATTAATGAAGCTAAAGCTACATTATAAAGTCACTGTTTTCTTTCCCCGAAGCTCCAACAAGTACACCGACAATTGCAAATAATATTATAGTACCTATTCTTGTTAGCCCTTTTTTGCTTTTTCTCTTCTTTGTGTTTCTGGAAAAATGAAAGTGTCCCATTTGAGCGTGCTCTCTGCAACTCCTCGAACGTTACATCAGCCAGCTCCTTCTTTATCTCCTCCTCTTCTTCCTATAATAATCAAAATCAATGACACTTACTATCACCTTTATAATCACATCTTCCCCAAAACATTACAAAAGAACAAATGTATAGATTTAGAAGCTACCCACATCTTCTGAGGAACCAGAAGAATATGAAGATTCGTCCCTCTCACTCTCGTCAGATTCAGTCTCGGCAAGAGGCTGTGGCACTCTACTTTTGCCGTGTTTCTTCATTACAATGGATTTTGAATTCACAAGAGATGATAGAGAACCGGTGGTGTGGTTCGAAGGCTATAGCTGCTGCTACCCGTGTGAGTTGTGAGAATAAACAGGACTGAAAAAGAAGAAAGCAAGGTTGTCAAGAACATGTTTTCACCAGGAGATGAAATTAAAATCCAAAAGTCAGTACGGAATTAACAAATTTTCTAGCATTTAAAAAACCTAGAGTTTGTAAGTTCATAGATTGAGAGAGCGAACAGCAACATTCCAATACATCAACAAAGTACTATCTCAATTCACAACACTAAATCAACAAAGTTACTAGGTTGAAATTGATGAGCTTGTAGCAAGTCAAATTTGAATAGAAGTTCGAATTATTAACAAATGCATTAGTAAATCAATTTATTAACCAAAAAACAATTATATGAAGCTTGGTGTTTCAGGCTGCATGAGAAAAACCCAAGGAGTGAAATAGTGAAGGAACAAATTCACGAACCAAATCAGAAAAAAGTAAAAAATAGCAAAGATGCTACCTTCTCAGGCGATAGCGAAGACGCGATGAGGACTGAGATGGCGAGAGGCAACGCCCCTATTTTTCTGGTGGCCGGAGAGTGGAGGAGTGGCGGCTACAATGGCAGAGTGTGGGTGGAAAACCTTAACCCTTGCGGCGTTGCCACTCTCTCTTGAATTGGGGTTGATAACTAAGCAGCATGAGAATGGGTTAATAAGGGGTATTTTGGGATTTTCACAAATTATCTAATGAAGTTAATTTTTTAAATAATCTTTACATAATAAGAAAAGATTTGTTTTAACTAACATGATAATATATAACTGAATTTATTATTTACATATAAAATTTGTTTATAATATCAAAATTAAATTAGTTATTAATTATTATTTATTTATTATATTAGGATAAAGCTGAAAATGCTTATTTTAAATTTTACATTCAAAATATGTTAAATTGTAAACAAAAGTATATGTTAACATGTAAATATTTATGTACTGTAGTGAAAATCAACCAATAAAATTGTGAAAGAAAATGAAAATAGTATAAAATTGAGTAAGAAGCTGAGGAAATTTGGTGGCAAAAGAGTAAAGAGCACAATGCAGTTGACGCACCAAACGAACCGAACCAGCATCCGTTATATTCCGTTTCTGAAAGTGATATGTTTTCATATTTGACTGAGCAAACCACACAGCCTTTGCCTATAAGCTTCATTACTCTCGCGCCATATTCGCGCCTTCTCTCTCTCTCTTCTCTCTCTCCGCCATTTCCATTCTCGTTCCGATCGAATCCTCTCTCTCTCTCTCTCTCTCAGCTCACGATCGCGTTCGCTGGATTCTTCTCCAGGGTAACGCACACTCCGATCACTCCTTTTTTTTCTCTTCCTCTTTCCTCTGTTTTTATTATTTATGTTATTTTAATTTTTCACGTGCTCGAATCAATGCTGATTTCGAATATGAGTTACAATGAGAATGCGTGAAATGTGTGAAATCCGTTTCTTTGATCTGTTTTCTCGCAATGTGAAATGCGATGATTGAAGCCGATTTCATTTTCTGGATTTCGTCGGCTGGTAACTTATTATTGTTATTGTTGCTGTTGTTGTTGTTTAATTTAGAATTTCGCGTGCTTAATCACTATGAGGATTGAAGAATGTTTTCAAGAGTTTAGTGAAACTACAGCATTCCATGGATTGCGATGTTCAATGGAAGTGGTCTTGTGTGTGCGCGCACGTGCGCTTTGTTTAGAATTTTAATGGCTAAGGTAGTTGGTGTTCAATCGAAGTGGTGTTTTATTTGAGATTTTTAGCTAAATTTATAGTAAAAGTGGTTAATTATAAGTAACGTGTTGATGTGTTAATGGTTAATTTAGTCGGTGTTTTTCTTCTTATTACTTGGTAGTCTTAACTGGTTTACTATTTGCGAATGGATTTTTAAACGGTAAAGGTAGTTAATTACTGAGCAAAGTGCATGTATGCTCTGCTTAGTCAAAACATTTATATCATGGTTCTTTGATATCGGTTTTTAATTTTATTATTAAGGGAATCTATTTATTTGTTCTGTTGATTGCAGGTGGATTGGGCTTTCTTTTACTTGAATGAATATTTATTGGCTTCTTCAAAAATAGTATGATGGAAGAAGAGGATGAATCGAAAGAGATAAAAACATCCGGTATTGAATTAGATAGTGGTGGGGTAGTAGATGGTAGTATGATGCAATCTGGTAAGAGTAATCAGAAAGAAAATCTAAGTGTTGGCAGTGGCGTTGAGGATGAACATGAAGTTGAAAAACAAGGACGTGGAGTTGATTTTGCAACATCACTTGTGGATGAGAGTCAGTTTGAGCAAGTGTATTTGAAAGATCAAGAGAAGAATAATGAGTATGCATATTCAAAACAACCGTCAGGTCTAGATGATGTACAGCAACCAGTTGATGGAAATGCAGAGGATTTTCAATATCCGTCTGGGACGTATTCGACAGGGTATTCTTCTCCAGTTGCTGACATGCAACATTATCCATTTAGTCCAGAGGCAGAGGAACATTTTGGTCAGTCTGCCTCATCAACTGGTTTAAACACACCTGGATTTTCTCCTGTTCGTTCTCCATCAAAGCCAAGACAAAAAAATGCCGTGCCAAATGTGTCTGCAGAGTTATTGCATTTAGTTGATTCAGCTATCATGGGGAAACCAGAAAGTATGGAAAAGCTAAAGAACATTGCAAGCGGTGTAGAAATTTTAGGGAATGGCGAGGAGATGGAGAACGTTGCTTTCTTAATAGTAGATTCACTTCTTGCAACAATGGGTGGAGTTGAAAGTTTTGATGAGGATGGTGCTAACAATCCTCCTAGTGTAATGCTGAACTCTCGGGCTGCCATCGTGTCGGGCGAACTTATTCCCTGGCTTCCTTATGTAGGTGATTCTGACGCTGTCATGTCACCTAGGACACGAATGGTGAGGGGACTACTTGCCATATTACGTGCTTGCACTAGAAATAGAGCAATGTGCTCAATGGCTGGTCTATTAGCAGTACTGTTGAGAACAGCAGAAAAGATTTTTACTGTGGATGTTGGCTTAAATGGGCAAATAAGGTGGGACGGAACTCCCTTGTGCCACTGCATACAGTACTTGGCTGGGCATTCTCTTAGTGTTCGTGATCTTCATAGATGGTTCCAAATCATCACAAGAACCCTTACCACGATCTGGGCTCCACGCTTAATGATTGCAATGGAGAAAGCAATGAATGAAAAGGAGTCAAGTGGACCAGCTTGCACGTTTGAGTTCGATGGTGAAAGTTCTGGTTTGCTTGGTCCAGGTGAAAAAAGCTGGCCATTTATCAATGGGTATGCATTTGCAACATGGATCTACATTGAATCATTTGCCGACGCATTAAATACTGCCACAGTTGCGGCTGCAATCGCTGCCGCTGCAGCAGCTAAGTCTGGTAGATCATCAGCGATGTCAGCTGCAGCTGCAGCTAGTGCACTTGCTGGTGAAGGTACAGCACACATGCCTCGCTTATTTAGTTTTTTATCTTCTGATAATCAGGGGATAGA
>NC_029786.2:100933104-100945419 GCF_000816755.2 Arachis ipaensis | reverse complement strand
TTTGCATTTTACATATGCATTCAAACCACAGTGCTGGTACTTCATTGGTGTTGAACATATAGGCAAGCATGGAATCATGGGGAATGCAGAAAGCGAAGTGAGGTTATACGTAGATGGGTCTTTATACGAAAGTCGTCCATTTGAGTTCCCTAAGATTTCCAAGCCCCTTGCATTTTGCTGCATAGGAACTAACCCTCCTCCTACTATGGCTGGTTTGCAACGCCGTCGTCGTCAGTGTCCTTTGTTTGCGGAGATGGGCCCTGTTTACATCTTTAAAGATCCAATTGGCCAAGAAAAAATGGCACGTTTGGCTTCTAGAGGAGGTGATATAGTGCCTTCGTTTGGTAATGCAGCAGGGATTCCATGGCTTGCAACAAATGCCCATGTGCAAAGCAAGGCAGAAGAAAGTGTTCTATTGGATGCAGAAGTCGGAGGTTTCATTCACCTGCTCTACCACCCTAGTTTGCTTAGTGGGCGTTTCTGTCCAGATGCTTCACCTCCAGGTGCTGCAGGTTAGGTCATTTCTGTCTTGATCTTATGATAACATGTAAATTGTTATGCTACTGCATAAGTATCGTGTCAGTTTTTCATGCAAAATGGCCCCGGATCCTAATAAATAAATAATCCTTTGAAATGTTGTTTTCTAGACTTATAAGATGGATTCTCCCCTTATTTTTTAATAACTTTTTGGATTGCAACATTCTAAACGTATCTAGGTTTTTTTTCTGAGTGAAAACCATTTATTTTGCTATTTTAACTGGCTCCTTTCTAGTGTAATTCTTCTTCATTGTTAATTTATTTTTCTAACGTCCAGGTTATTTCCCCCATTATTCTTGATAAATATTAATCAACAGCTACTTGTATTTTGAAAAAGGAACTTGCATTCAGTAATCTATCCATTGAAACAAAATTAGGTTACATTTTCTTTCAAGAAACAAAATTGGAGCTGATGCATCTCCCTTGTGAGTTTCTTTTTTCTTATTTTGTGTGTGAGAGAGAGAGAGAGGTTCATTTTGATAGTAATCGGTGTCTTTAGTCCTCTCCTGTCTTTTAGCTTATTGATAAGCTGTTGAATATATAACCATTTATTTTCCTAGAGTTCATTCTGGTCCTTTTTCTGCTAACTAATGTTAAATTTCAACATAAAATAAAGGTGGCTAGTAAGTGTCCTTGATTCAAGTCTTACGGGCTCCAGCCTCAGCTGGTGTATAGATATAAAACCTTTTATATTCCTCTACTTAGGCTTTTTTAGGAGAGGTGTTTTATGATGCAAACTATAAATTAAGCTGGTATATTTTATGCATCATTCCTTTTTGGTATCTTTCCTGTTAGTTTATAGTCATAGTTCTTAAAACCTATTCCCTTTTGCTAAAAGCTGGTTCTCTTCATATGTTCCTAGTTTTGACATGATTATATTTACTATTACAACATGACAAAATTAATTTGAGAGTTGAGTCATGACACAATGGTGAGGTTCTGCCTTGTGACTTAAAGCTGACCAGATCATTGCCTAAAAATGGCATCTCTGCTTTCTTGTTTTTTTATTTTTATTTTTTTGTGTGTATGTGTGTGTATGTTGGGGATTGTGGGTGGAAGGCAGCATATGTCTAGCCTCCCCAAACTCCACCAGCTAGGAGCATATACACAAAGCCACCCGGTCTTTTAACACGATAAAATTCATTTTATTCAGCAAGGTTTTAAAAATATGTTGAATTATCTTGTTATGGTTCTTTTGTCATGATTCAGGATTGCTCCGACGTCCAGCTGAGGTTCTTGGGCAAGTCCATGTTGCTACACGGATGAGACCTGTTGATGCTTTGTGGGCATTGGCTTATGGTGGTCCACTGTCTTTGCTTCCCTTGGCTATAAGCAATTTACGCGAGGATACTCTAGAACCAAAGCAAGGGAATTTTTCCGTATCTATAGCCACCACGTCTCTTGCTGGTCCTATATTTAGAATTATATCCACAGCTATTAAATATCCAAAGAATAATGAGGAGTTATCTCGTGGAAGAGGGCCTGAGGTTCTTTCAAAAATTTTGAACTATCTTCTCCAAACAATATCTTCCTTTGATGTTGAGAAGAGTGATGGTGTAAGAGATGAGGAACTTGTTGCAGCTGTTGTCTCACTTTGTCAATCTCAGAACATTAACCATCCACTTAAAGTGCAGCTCTTCACTACGCTGCTATTAGACTTAAAAATTTGGAGCTTGTGTAGTTATGGAATACAAAAGAAGCTTCTATCATCACTTGCTGACATGGTTTTCACTGAGTCAACAGTGATGCGAGATGCCAATGCCATTCAGATGCTTCTTGATGGGTGCAGAAAATGCTATTGGATTATTCCTGAAAAGGATTCAGTAAATACCTTTTCCCTAACTGGAACAAGACCAGTTGGTGAAATCAATGCTTTGGTCGATGAGCTCTTAGTGGTAATTGAACTTCTAATAGTAGCAGCATCTCCTTCTTTTGCATCAGATGATGTCCGATGTTTACTTGGATTCTTGGTTGACAGTCCACAACCCAGTCAGGTAAGTGGTCCATGAAATGCGTTTTATCTCTTCCTTTTTGAGGGTTGATCGAAAGAATTCTTTGGCAAGATGCTGACATGAAGCACAATAAACAATAACATTATAAACTGCATGTCTTCTTCTAATAGAATATCTATATGACTATATGTCATGTTTCTTCTTGGGCAGTCTTGAACAAACTTTGTGGTGAATGATGATTGAACACAGTAAGAACAAATATGATTATGAACACTCATATTTGGGGGAAAGTTGAGGTACAGAGGCAGAAATTATGTAACCTTCTTGAAGGAGGTTTAGTCATGTGAGGAAAAACCAATAGATGCTTTGGCATGAAAAGATGGATCAATTTTACGAGCAAAAGGGATAGAGAAAGTTGTTAGAAACTTTATGAGAAAGCCTTAAAAGTTGATATAAATTTTATCTGTTGATAGAGGTAAATGGAGCCAGTTGTTGTTTCACAAATTTATAACTGGCTCCTTTTAGCTATAGCTTCTATCTTGCACAAGACTTTTTGTTTCATAGGGGATGGTAAACCCCAGCTGATGTATTGTACTATCCGCAAAACCTCTCTGTAATCCACATAGCACCTCATGTCTTAGTTTCATGACCATTGAAATAGGAGAATACCCACCTTTCTGGCTTAAGTGATAATCTATAATCTTCTGTGCATTGTATTAGATTGAGTAATTGAGTACTAGTAATATGCATCATTTGCTTATTGGTTATCTCATCTAAAACAGCTTATTTTGAAATTGAGATATCTAAGATGAACTTACAAATGCTAGTTTTGATGTTGCATCTCTTCTACAGGTTAGTTGTGCAACCAAATAAATCTAGAGCTCAAACATTTGCAGAGGCATTCCTAGCGTCTGGTGGGATTGAAACGCTACTTGTCCTTCTCCAAAGGGAAGCTAAAGCTGGAGACAATGATGTCTTGGAATCAATGTCAAAGCATTCTGATCTTTCAAAACCTGAGACTAACAGTAGAACTGAAACCAGAGAAAGATGTCAGTATGATGAAGCATTTGAGGAGAAAAGTGAATACGTTTTACAAGACAATGACCAAGGTTCTCAATTTGTTGATAGTGGCAGTTATCTTGATGATCCTGGTTCTCCTGATGCGAATAGTGAAAGGATGGCATTAACCTCTGAACTTTCGTCTGACAAGAACTTGGGAGGCATAAGTCTATCTATTAGTGCCGACAGTGCTAGAAAAAATGTTTACAATGTTGATAAAAGTGATGGCATTGTTGTTCGAATAATAGGTCTCTTGGGTGCTTTAGTAGCTTCTGGGCATTTGAAGTTTGATTGCCCTGCTGGTCCAGATACATCAAGCAACCTTTTGGGTGTTGGACTAGATGAAGGAGGTTGTACTATGTTTGATGATAAAGTTTTTCTTCTTCTTTATGCCTTACAGAAGGCTTTTCAAGCTGCACCCAATAGGCTAATGACTAACAATGTTTACACAGCCTTATTGGCTGCCTCGGTATGACAAACTCTCTCTCCATCTTGTCTGTAATCCTTATCTTTAGAAATGCACAGATCAATATGAGAATTAGTTCTTTAAAGTTGCAAAAATGGCGATGGACTTTTCATTATGTTTATTGTTTTATTATTATTTGAAAGTGCTACTTGATGCATCACTGGATGCATCTTGGTGTTGAAGATTCCCATGATTATTGTATGCCAACCTAATGTGATAAAACAATAGTACCAGTGAAGATATTTTGGATTCCCCATTTCTCAACATTTGCTTAATTTTTGACAATCCAAACAGCTCATTTACTATTTGTTTGAATATTTTGTCAGGATGATACTTTCGGTGACACATTCTCTATTCAAATTATATCATCTTGATCTTTCCCATTTCATCTACCACTTTTCTGTTAGTTGTCATGCAATTTTCATGACCATTTTTCTATGTCTAACGTTTCTTTTTCTCTCAGTAAAAGGGAAACTTGTTAACTTGAAGAGTGACGAAAACACTCTTCCCAATCAGACAATTTCCCTATCACTATATTCGAATCATAAAACTAAGCCTTCAAGTCCCGTAATCTCTATTGGGCAAAAACCCTTTGATAAATGTAATTAGTTAGCCATGGTGTTCCTTCTCACTAGCTGATCTTTCTTATTCCAAGTTTCTTTTGGTCATCCTTCTTTCCATTTCAGTTAAATGCTTCTTCAACTGAGGATGGACTGAATTTCTCTGATTCTGGTCACCGCTTCAAGCATTCACAACTTCTATTGGTGCTTTTGCATTCCCTTCCATTTGCGCCAAGGCCTCTGCAGAGAAGAGTGCTTCAGGTATTGGCTTACCATTTTTTTCTTACATCATTATATGTCTAGTATTTGTACGTTGTATCTTATTCTATTGTTTTGTGAGGTCCTTTTAGTATCATATTTTTGCACTTGCTTCTTTGATCCATTTGATTTTGATGGATAGACTTGCTTATTTTATTGTTTTGTTATTTGATGCATTAGAATCTTATGCTACATATTTTCTTTTTCATTGATTATTATTCTTTCCTTTAAGTTTTCCATTTCCTAATCTCAGAGATTAAACATGCAATTCATTCTATATGCCTACCAAAGTTCCTTCATAGGCAGCCTGAGCCTGGTAAAATGCTTAAAACCAAGGTTAAGCAATTTACATTACTTTAAGGTACTTGGAACGGTAATTATATCAAGATGTATTTCACTGAAACGAAAAATGGTTTCATAGCTTCTTCATGGTGTGCTGTACATGCGACAACAGCAAACATGCTAGAGTACTTGTGAAAGGAGAATATCCAAGAAACTTTTTTTTTTTTTTTTTGCCTTATACTTTTCTATGTGGCTTTGTGAAAGGAGAATATCATGTTTTTCCTTGTTACTTCTAGTCACTTCTTGTGGTATATTTTTGTATATTATGCTTTTCGTCATTCTATCTCTCCATTACATTGTACTAGAATTAAGGATTCCAATTCTGGAAAACTTGTTTTATACCATCCAGTTTTTTTGAGCTGCTTGTTTGTGTATGATTTCAGGATGTTCTATTTTTGGCTTGCAGTCATCCAGAAAACAGAACCAATCTGACAAATATGGAGGAATGGCCAGAATGGATTTTAGAGGTCCTAATATCAAACCATGAGGTAATAACACACATATACACATACACATTTTTCACAACTCTAAGAATTGCCAGTGAATGAGAAGTTTATTGACTGTTACTATCCCACTACAACATGGTAGCAAAAAAGGAAACATTTGCGCGTGCACACATTTTTCACACTCTTAAACTTTGACAATGCTAAAAGTTGCCATGTGAATGAGAAGTTTAATGATTGTCAGTGTTCCACAACAACAGGATTGGAAAAAAAGGAAAAAGCACTGGGTTCTAATAGTTAGAAATAATTGTGAATCTATGTATTGATTTATGCTGTAATTCATATGTGATGTTATTTATGTACTTACATAGTTTGGTTTGACAGGTGGGTTCAAGCAAATCATCTGATCATACAAGCCCAAGAGACATAGAGGACCTTATACATAACTTCCTTATGACCTTACTAGAACATTCGATGCGCCAAAAGGATGGATGGAAGGTTGATTTTGTTTAGATCATTACTTCCTTTTAAATATACTGCTTGTCATTGCTGATACCCATGATCCACTTTTTAGATCTCTTGGTTGGCTTTTTTTCGTGCCTTTAATGTATTAGTTCTTGGTTCTTTGGCTGGAGCTGTAACAGTTGAACGTCAAAATATTAGATGATATAATACTTGAATGTGAAATGGATTTCGAAAATAACTTTCTGGTTCAGTGTAGTTTCATTGGTCATTTGGTAGAGATTTACAGGTTCATATCACCTTGTGATATAAGGTTTGGTTGTTGGAATGCTAAAATGCTGTGGAATATCTTATTCACCTCTTAGCAATATATGTCTGTTGGAGTTCTCCAATGTTACTAACTCCCTAATTTGATCATTTTAACTTACTATTAGATAGATGTTTTTTAAACTTGTATGGTTGCTTGTATTATCTACTTCATTAATACTGTTTAGTGCTGCTAAAATTTTGTATAGGATATTGAAGCAACAATTCATTGTGCTGAATGGCTTTGTATTGTGGGTGGATCTAGCACAGGAGAACATAGGATGAGGTAAGGCACCCACTATGAGTTTCATAAAATAAGAATGCATCATTATTTTCCTGAAACATCATACTATATTTTGAAAACCTTAGTTGTGTAGAATTAATTTTGAATGATAATGTTACCCCACTTCATTGATGTTGTTTGTAAGTGAAACTTATATGAAAATTGTCATAGATGTCAAAATTAAGGCATATGAACATTGTCTCCTGTGGTGCATGTAATATCACTCAAGTGTTGAACCTAAGAATTTAAGTTCTTCCTTACATTGTTGTTACTCTCCTCTTTTATTTTCTACAATTGCAAGAATAGCTATGTATGTTGTGGAATTGGTAGGTGCTTTAGTCCCATAACTAGATGTCCCAGATTCTAGCCCTAGGAATGGAAAAATCCTCATTGGTAAACCTCTACCCCCTTCCTCCTCAGACCTAGCTTGGAGTGGGCCAGGTTAATCAGATTCTTGGTAATAAAACTCAGATGCAAGTGGTTCCATTAAGATCAAATAAAGAAGGAATGCTGATCTGAAGAAAATTTGGTTTGATTCATGTTAAACCAATGATTGGGTAGGGTCTAAAACCAAATAGAAGTTACAAAAACTAGATGAGGAAATGTGAAAAGCAGTAGGAATACGTGTTCCACAGTTATTTACAAAATACCTAAAGAATACTTCTTGGCATCTTTCAGATTATAGTTTCTAATCCCAAATTCATGTTGGGATTCAGGGTGAGCAAATTTGATCTTACCCAAAATTACATGTTTCGCAAGAGTAAGACCATGGTTGTGTGGTGTTTGATAATGATTTGAGGGTATCATGGCCTGGTTATGAGTAGATGTGAAAAAGGTTGCTATTCTTAAGTTCAACATGGTATGTTGAGACAGGCTGGTATGTTTAAGGTAGGCTTGAACAATTGTCATAAGTAGTATTTATAAAATTGGGATCATTGTTAAGGACCAAATCTGCTAAAAGCTTAAATTGTAAGGTGAAGCTTATGAATAGTTAAACATTTCAGACATTCTCTCATCCTAGAGCCTTTTGAGCTTGAGGCATGAACAAATGCAGCAAGGATTGAATACTAACACTAGTCTAAGAAGCTTTGAAGCCATGTCAACCACCAGTTGTCCTTAAAGTTGTAGAAGAGAAAATTCATGAATGGTTTTAAATGATGATATGCCATTATCTGAAGTTTAGCTGAAATGTGCTTCTGTGCTTTATGTGCTTCATTTAACTATTTTTCTCTTGGAATACACAATTATGATACTGGTTAGCTTTACATAGAAGACTTTTGTGAACTTTTTTTTTCTACCAAAAAGTTTAAAAATGACTACACTTTTTCGAATAGAAAAAAAAGGTCCTAATGTATATTATCACTATTCTTGAATGTCTTGAAGGCGTGAGGAAGCATTGCCTATATTCAAGAGGAGACTCTTAGGTGCCTTGCTGGAGTTTTCTGCTCAAGAATTGCAGGTTCAGGTACATTGGTTTTTGTCAATGATCTTCTTTTCGAACATTTTATTTATGGCATGTAGGCACAATTGTATCCTTTTGTCTTCTGATTCTATTTTCCTCATCAATCGTTTTGGTTCCGAATGTCCATGCTTATCTAAAAATAAATAGCTTCACTCATAGTTAAGCACACCTAGTTAGTGTTTGAAAATGGTTTCTGGGATACAAATATAGAGATAATGAGACACTAGTGATGGATACAAAGACAAATGTATTTGTTAATAATTTTAACATTCGGGGATAAAACAGAAAAACAAAATGTAAAAAAATTTCCATTTCAGTGTCCCGTCTCCACTATCTCCACTTGTTGGGAGAACGGAAAGATTTTATTGTCTTTAAATTTGTGTCCCAGAGACAGATTCCAAACACTACCTTAGAAATAAAATCTGTACATACAAGAATAATTGCAGATACACATACTTACCCACTTTTTTTTTTTTATGAAAAGAGTGGAAGGAAACAACAATTAAAGTTTTTGCATTCATATTTTCCTGAATGCAGACTCACACTATTGCTGCAGCTGCTGCTGGCGTTGCAGCTGAGGGTTTGTCTCCAGATCTCGCTAAGGTGGAGGCTGAGAATGCAGCTTACCTGTCAGTGGCATTAGTAGAGAATGCTATTGTGATACTTATGCTTGTTGAGGATCATTTAAGGTTACAGAGCAAACAGTTTACTTTACGTGCCACAGATGTCTCTCCATCTCCCCTTTCTCTTTTTTTTCCAGCCCAGGATAACTCACCGTCATTGTCAGTAACTGGAGAATCAACAGAAGTTATGGGTGATCGCACATCGTCCTCTAGTAATTCTGGGGCAGTCTCTCTAGATGTATGTCTGCCAAAATTTAAACTTAGGCATTCATGGTAGAAGTCATAAATTGATAGGGTTCTATACTGCTTATAGTTTTGCCTTCCATTCATGAATTCATGCAATGGTAGCATGCCATTTTTTACTTTGCACACCTTTTGTTTTTCTTTTCTGGAAAATATTTATTAAGCAAGCATCCTATATACTACCTCTATCCAAAATTAACTGTCCAGTTATAAATGCTCTCACTAATTAATGAAATGATCGGAAAAGCACTAGTTTTATTGAAAGGATTTAGCTAACTTGTGCCCTGAGGGCACATTTTAAAAATATAATAATAGAATCTTTTTAATGTTTTTGATGTATTCAATGCATTGGAAATATAAAAACGTTTATTTTTTCAACAACTAAAACATTTCCTGTTATAGTGTTTTTAACCTATGCCTTTAGGGCACATTTTAGCAAAACCCTTATTGAAACTTAATATTATTACTCTCCTCTCTCTCTGTGTTTCTCTCCTTTGCTGATCTCATTTAGTAAAGACAGGATGGAAAAAAATAATCTCTCTAAAGCACATCAACACTACAGTAATTTGTGGAAGGAAAAAAAAAATCCTTCTATACAGGATAGGAAATTTTTGGTTGAGGTAGTAACTTAGATTTGTTTTTGCATAATGCTTTCCTTTGAATAGTCCATTTTTCTTTCTCTTTTCCCTTTGTTTTGCATGTTTATCTCAATATTGTGCAAGCATTCATGCTGTCCACTATTCTAGGTCCTTGCTTCGATGGCTGATGCAAATGGTCAAATATCCACTTCCGTGATGGAAAGGCTTGCTGCTGCTGCTGCTGCTGAGCCTTATGAATCTGTTTCTTGTGCTTTTGTATCCTACGGGTCCTGCGCTAAGGATTTAGCTAATGGCTGGAAATTTCGGAGCCGTTTGTGGTATGGCGTCGGCCTTCCTTCAAAGGGAACTCCACTTGGTGGTGGTGCAGGAGGATGGGAAATTTGGAAGTCAGCTTTGGAGAAAGATGGCAATGGCAACTGGGTTGAGCTTCCTCTGGTGAAGAAGTCTATGGCAATGCTCCAAGCATTGTTGCTAGATGAGTCTGGCCTTGGTGGCGGTCTTGGAATTGGTGGAGGGTCAGGAACTGGGATGGGAGCAATGGCTGCATTGTACCAGCTATTAGACAGTGACCAACCATTCTTTTGCATGCTCCGGATGGTTCTTCTATCAATGAGGGAAGAAGATGATGGGGGAGAACATATGCTGATGAAGACTTCAACAATTGAGGATGCAATCTCTGAAGGAAGGAAACAAAACTCAACACTTTTGTGGAGGTAATTCTATCATAGCTATCTAATACCATTTCCAGTACATGTTTTAATCATGAATGGTTTATGATCTGGATTAAATTTGGCTATCAATTGGTATAATTCTATACAGCACCATAATATTGACATTTGCTCATTTTTCCTTCCTCTCTGTAGCTAGTGCTTAAGATGTTCCCCTCTTTATGCTACCATTTTTTTCATTTCAATATAGTTATTAGAAGTTCAATTTCAGCGCGGGTGTGCGCGCGCGCGCGCGCACACACACACACACACACAAACACACACTATGCGTGTGCATGCAACACACAGTAAACTAAAGCAAAATGGAATGGACCATGATCTTGTCTTATTTATCCCAAATCTTGTCTTATTTATTACTAACACACACTATGCATGTGCATGCAACACACAGTAAACTAAAGCAAAATGAAATGGACCATGATCTTGTCTTATTTATCCCAAATCTTGTCTTATTTATTTGTCTTGTAATTTGAACAGTGTCCTCTCTCCAGTTCTGAACATGCCAATTTCTGAGTTTAAAAGACAAAGAGTGTTGGTAGCATGCTGTTTACTTTATTCTGAGGTTAGTATTTTTTGAGCCTTTAACATTTTTATTCTTGCTTAATATGTTAGGCTGTTATCAAAGTATGTGTCGTTTTTTGTATTTTGTGCACAACCATGTAGTTACCATAGTACAACATCTGGTCAGGTGTACCATGCTGTTAGCATAGACCAAAAGCCTCTTCGTAAACAGTACCTTGAGGCTATTTTACCTCCATTTGTTGCGGTCTTGAGGAGGTGGCGCCCCATCTTGGCTGGAACCCATGAACTCGCAACTACTGATGGTCTGAATCCTCTTACCGTAGATGATCCTGCACTAGCTGCTGATGCCCTTCCAGTCGAGGTACTTTAATGTGTATTGTGCCAGCACATGCACTCATTGAAAATAAATTAGCGGAGAAAAGTATTCAACCAATATGAATTAAAGGATTGAAATGATCAAATTTAAAAATAGTCCAAGTTATCTGCTACAATGAGATTCTATATGGTGTTGATCTTCAATTCATTTGTATGATTTTACTGCAATGCATCTAACATTTCTTTCAGGCTGCTCTGGCAATGATGTCTCCAGCCTGGGCTGCTGCTTTTGCATCTCCGCCTGCAGCAATGGCATTGGCTATGGCAGCAGCTGGTACTTCAGGTGGTGAAAGTCGTGCCCCTGTAAGAAATACCCAACTTAGGCGTGACACCTCATTGATGGAACGGAAACAACAGGCTAAGCTTACTACATTTTCAAGCTTTCAAAAACCTTTAGAAGCACCTACTAAAACTCCTCCATTACCCAAGGACAAAGCTGCAGCAAAAGCTGCTGCTTTGGCAGCAGCTCGTGATCTTCAACGATTTTCAAAGATTGGTGCAGGAAGAGGTCTTAGTGCTGTTGCAATGGCCACATCTGCTCAGCGAAGGAATGCTAGTGATATGGAGCGTGTTAAGAGGTGGACTATAACTGAAGCAATGGGAGTTGCCTGGATGGAATGTTTGCAGCCAGTTGATACAAAGTCAGTGTATGAGAAAGATTTTAATGCTTTATCATATAAATTCATTGCAGTTCTAGTTGCCAGTTTTGCCCTAGCAAGGAACATGCAACGGTCTGAGGTTTGTTCCTAAACAATTTATGTTACATGGTTTTCATATTATATATTGAGATATTGTATGTATGTTATATTTTTATATTTCTTGTTTGCCAGATTGACAGGCGTGGTAATGTTGATATAATAGCTAGGCATCGAATCAATACAGGAATCCGTGGGTGGCGCAAACTTATTCGGCAGTTAATTGAGATGAGAACTCTTTTTGGGCCTTTTGCGGATCATTTATACAGCCCACCTCTTGTATGTTGTAATAATATAACCGTCTACATTGTCATCACTAAACTTGCATTCTTTGTTGCTTTTCATAAAACTTGCATTCTTTGTTGCTTTTCATCTCTTTTTCGCCTTAAATTCCTTTTAG
>NC_029786.2:100928995-100933050 GCF_000816755.2 Arachis ipaensis | reverse complement strand
GTAAGAGGAGAGAGAGAAGCTCTGAAATTTTGAGAATGATATTATGTTTAACACAAAAAAAAAATATTATGATTAACTCACTTCACTGTAATTAGACTTATATTGGGGATCATATACTGCTGTAATAGCAGGGGCAATCAGGTGCACTAGTTTTGACAGTTGGCTGTTAGTTATGCCAGCTCTCCTGGGAGTCAGGCTTAACCTACACTCATCAACTTATTCTGTTAGTTAATGATATTTCTTGATATATAATTTATGGTGAACTTCTTATTTGAATAATTCATACCATCTTCTATTAAAATCTTAGATTAAAAATAAGGATGTGATGTTTCACCATGATGATAACTTCTATATATCTAGGTTTTTTGGAAGCTAGATTTTATGGAAAGTTCTTGCCGGATGAGAAGATGTTTGAAGAGGAATTACCGAGGATATGATCATTTAGGTGCTGCAGCCAATTATGATGATGATAATTCAGAGAAGAATAAAGATCAGAAAACACCAATTTTATCAGCAGAAGCAATCTCAATAGAGGGTATGAATGAAGATGAAGAACAGGCTGAAATTGATAATCTGGACGCTAAGGTTAATGATATTGAAGACAAAGTAATGAATCAGCCTCCTAAACTTTCTGAACCAGTAGAGCAAACTGTAGAGCAATCTTTAGAAACCAGTGCAACCAAACTTTCGAGTGTTGAAGGTATTGTTCGAAGTTCTTCGGGGATTGCACCTGGCTATGTTCCAAGTGAACTTGATGAAAGAATTGTTCTTGAGCTACCCTCATCAATGGTCCAGCCACTTAGGGTATTACAAGGAACCTTCCAAGTAAGTTTATTTGGTCCAGTTTAAAGTTCTTTTAATTCTTCATAATTATTTATTTATTTTATTTTATGTATTTGAATTCCTCTGCAGGTAGCTAAGCTATGCTGACGATATTGCATATATGTAAATAAAGATATTTTCCTTTTCTGAGAATTGCCTTTGTATGCTTCTATTGATTTTGTAAGCCCATTTGAGGTTGATTAGGTTAGTGGAATTTTAGAAAGCTGCTGGTGGAGGAAAAGAGAAGAAGAAATTTCAAAAAAATAAAAGTGAGAAGAAATCTCTATATTGGTTCTTGAAGATTTATGGCATATCAATTTGGTCAATCAAAGAAGGATGCGTTAATTTCAGAGATTTTTTCATCTATTTATCTTCTCTTCTTGATTTTTGTAGCTTTTGCTTTCTTTGATCAAAATGCCTGGAAACTTTTTGTTGGATAAAATCTGATATTGCTTACTATTTGCACTCATAATTTTAGTGTGGCAAAGGTGCATGTTGAAAATGTTTTTTCTGGGTAGCCATTGTAATTGTACAATTGTAAATTAGCATTGCCTGATTGCAGGTAACCAGTAGGAGGATAAATTTTATAGTAGATAACAGTGCATGCAGCACCCCCATGGATGGTGTGGATATCAATTCTGAGGCGTGGGACCAAGAAAAGGATCGTAGCTGGTTAACGTCATCCCTTCATCAAATTTTTAGCCGGAGGTGAATGAATTCATTTCAATGAACATTCATAATCCTATCAGTCTATTCTATATATGTGTTTTCATTTCTAATCATGATGCATATGTCGACATTATATTAAAACTATTTATGGATCTTATCTATTAACTTTTTATTACCTTGATATGAAGAATAATCTTTGAACCATCTATATGTTGATTTATTATGTGGCATACTATATGAATTTGCAGGATGGCTTTAAGCTAAAAATGTGACGGTATTAACAAACCAAATTAACCGAAAATTACCCTTTGTGCACTCTCATAAAAGGACAACAAAACTGCACACAGTTATTAAAATCTTAGGTTTTATTTGGTCTTTCTTGTGTTTTCAGTGATAATTACACTAGTGCCACCTTGCTTCCCCTGCTTCTTCCTTAAAAACTTTTATGAGGAAAATGGTCAACATGAAACTAAAAGTTCCAATAAGTTTGAAAATATGAACGAGATGAAAACAGTGGAACATATTTCTTATTATTGATGAAACCTAAGCTTTTGAATTTTAAAATATGGGATAAATAAACCAAACATACTGTTAACTCCTTCTGAATTTGCAGATTGATAATCCTAAAATGATCCTTTTAGAGGAAAGGAAATTACATTATGGTTCAAGAGTAACAAGCATCTTAACAAAGTAGAAACTTACAATATTAGCCAATGAGTTGATAGCTTAGTTACATGATGTTTGCTGGTCGATAGTTGATAACATATTACTTTTATGTCCATATTAATAATTAAAAAAAACTGTCATTTTATCAGTATTTGTTCCTTTTACAGATATCTCCTTAGAAGAAGTGCGCTGGAGCTATTTATGGTGGACCGTTCAAATTTCTTCTTTGACTTTGGGGTATTTCTCTTTATTTGTGCTACTTTATTCTCTATTTTTCCATAAGATAATCTTGGATTTGTAATATCTCCAATGTTTAACACTCGTATTCCTAATACTTATTACCAATGAATTTTCTCTTCAGAGTAGTGAGGGGCGAAGGAATGCATATCGAGCAATTGTTCAATCACGGCCTCCTCATTTAAACAATATATATTTGGCCACTCAAGTAATGTCTTTTCTTTTACTGTTCTCTTTTGCAAATCATTCTCCATGTAGGCTTAGGATAACAATAAAGGATGTAAGCGAAGAACCTAAGAATATACCACTTTTTGCAGAGGCCAGAACAACTTTTGAAAAGAATACAACTTATGGAGCGCTGGGCTAGGTGGGAGGTATGAATTGAGCCTTAACTGATCAAAGGGTTTTGATTCTAATATAATATGCATATGAATCACTTATATTCATTAATTTTATAATCCCTTGTGCAGATCAGTAATTTTGACTACCTAATGCAACTCAATACACTGGCTGGGCGTAGTTATAATGATATAACACAGGTGATCTTTTTCCCTTGTTTCTTAACCAGTAATTATTTCTTTTCTTAATTTATTAATTTTTATCTTATATGAAATTGTTATTTATATACCACCTTTTTTGTGAAAAAAAAAAATTTCTGGCAGTACCCAGTTTTCCCCTGGATTCTTTCTGATTACAGTTCTGAGAGCTTGGATCTTTCTAACCCTTCTTCTTACCGAGATCTTTCAAAGGTATTGTATAATGAATCATGATTTAATCAGTTCTAAGAGAATGTTTTTATCTTTTCTCTGATAATTAATGCTTATGACTTGATGCAGCCTATTGGTGCACTGAACCCAGACCGTCTGAAAAAATTTCAAGAGAGATATGCTAGCTTTAACGACCCAGTCATCCCCAAATTCCATTACGGATCACACTACTCCAGTGCAGGAACAGTGGGTTCCCCTCTATTTTCTGCTTCCTTTTTCAATAGAAATTAAAAAATAATTTATTTGTCCATGTTTTGCTAGAGTTGTTTGGTAGCTTTGGGGAAGTTGATTTTTAAAGGGAAGCTATACTAAATGATAGCCAGGCTGTTTCAGAATGCTAATAACAAATTTAACTCATAGATATATCAATTTATGGCCAAGAAGTCATACAAGTCGTAATAGGGAAGCCGACCAAAAATTCAAAAATTCTGATGTATAAGGTCATGCTTTGTTGATATCTTGCTGTAGAATTGGTGTGTCTATTTTACTGCTGTGATAAATTTTAAAATTAGTTTATACTCATAGCACGGCATAAACCACTATGATAATGTTGACATGTTTCATTTTTCAAACTAAAATAGCAATAGAAGCAATTTCTTATGCTGTACACAATGTTCTCTAGTATGGTTGATTCTTAGTTGCTTGTTTTGCAGAGTTAATGGTTATTATCTTCTTTTCAGGTTCTGTATTATCTTGTTAGGGTAGAACCATTCACTACCCTTGCAATCAAACTTCAAGGTGGAAAATTTGATCATGCAGATCGGATGTTCTCAGATGTTTCTACTACTTGGAATGGAGTCCTTGAGGACATGAGTGATGTGAAGGAATTGGTAAGTCTATCAACTTTTATGACAAACTGATTGATTTGTACGTTATGCACTCTTCTCTCATCTT
>NC_029786.2:100914432-100928942 GCF_000816755.2 Arachis ipaensis | reverse complement strand
GGCCTATTTATGTCAACCTATTAGGTTCCCGAGCTATTTTACCTCCCTGAGGTCCTCACAAACGAAAATTCAATTGATTTTGGCACAACACAATTGGGAGAAAAGCTTGGTATACTCTATATTTTCTGCATTTGTTTCTTTAGAAGAATTTGTGGTATACTCAAGTGCATATTTTAGTTATTATCCCTGTGTATCAGATACTGTAAGACTTCCTCCTTGGGCTGAGAATCCAGTTGATTTTGTGCATAAGCATAGGATGGCTCTGGAGAGTGAGTATGCATCTGCTCATTTACATGAGTGGATTGACCTCATATTTGGGTATGCACCTGCTTCAAATTTTTTGCTTGTCCTTTAACAATACTCTTCTCTTTTCCTTCACATATAAAACCAAACATACTCTGCTACTTTAACCAGCCTGCTTGAATCTTTTCTTCTACATCCTCTTTGGTTTCTCTATTATCCTATATAATACACAAGATACTTAAATCTCTTTACTTGTAGGAGGGTGCTTTCTCCAATTTTCACTTATATGTTAGTGTTTCCAATCCTTGTCCCGAACTTACATTCCATATATTCCGACTTACTATGGCTTATGCGCAAACCATACACCTTTAATACTCTATATGTGGCCAAAACTCCTCATTCTTGTCCTTAATGCACTTAGTTGATCCAAATCTCCCGTCCTTCTTTCTCAAGTCTTTGCTATCTTGTATATACCTCTTTCCCCTTTCTTTGTACCCAAAGATTGATAAAGACCTTCATATACTCTTGTTCTCACTTTACTTAATACCACCTTTGTTTCCTTCTTAACGTTGTATTTTTCCCAATTTTCGTCATTGTGACATAAAGACCCCCATGATAATTCCTATCCCATTTCTATTCTTCACCTTTCTTATATACAAAGCTTAAACCCGAAGGTATCCAACTCCTTTGCCTTCATCCCTATCCTAACACAACCCTTCTCTTTTATCTGGACTTGGGACCGGCTATGTAACATAGGCGGAGTTATAGTATCTATAACAATGCTTTTCAAATTTTCATTATTTTTGTAGCTTCTAGACCATTTACGTCTGGTGACATTAGTGAGTTCGACCATGCAGGTATAAGCAAAGAGGCAAAGAAGCTATAGCAGCGAATAATGTTTTCTTTTATGTTACCTATGAAGGAACAGTGGATATTGATAAAATATCTGACCCAGTATGTTTCCTTTGCTTCTCCATATTTCAAATTCTTTTGGATGTTTGAATAAAATGCAACCCCAGTTATTTATTTATTTATATTCTTTACCATGAGAATTAACTTCTTTGCCTCAAGGATATATGACATGTTAATTATACTATTTTGCAATATGAATTTATTTTGTCATTTACAAGCAAACCATCCACAATTAGCAATACAGTTGTTGTTGCATATTGGCAATCTTATCTGTATTTTTGCAAATCTATTTACCAGAAACCTTCTTAGTTGTATATGACCTTTAAAAAAACCATAATTTATTTATGTTTCTGCAACTTACGACTCCCTTCTGTGCATAACAAGTAAAGGTACAACAGCGTGCAACACAAGATCAGATTGCTTATTTTGGACAGACACCATCCCAACTTCTGACTGTTCCTCACTTAAAGAAGAAGCCATTAGCCGAGGTTCTGCATTTGCAGGTAACTATTGATTCCATTGGTTTGACATCTTCATTGTACATAAATACAGAATGCTGTCTCTGTACTTCTTAAGATTCATGCCAGAAGTATTATGATAAGTGTCTTTCATGTGTTGATGACAAATGAATGTGATTATAATGATAATCCGTTAATCCATATATTGCTTTGTATATCAGACAATATTTCGAAACCCCAAAGAAGTCAAGCCATATGTTGTTCCATCCCCACAGCACTGCAATCTACCTGCAGCTGCCATTCATGCATCTTCAGACATGGTTGTGGTTGTTGATATGAATGCACCAGCAGCTCATATTGCACAACACAAGTGGCAGCCCAATACGCCTGATGGCCAGGGTACTCCATTCCTTTTTCATCATGGGAAAGCTGCATCAGGGTCTGCTGGTGGACTTATGCGCATGTTCAAAGGGGCAAGTGATGAAGAGTGGCTATTTCCCAAGGCATTAGCTTTTGCTGCTTCTGGAATTAGGAGCCAAGCTATTGTCGCTGTAACATGTGACAAAGAAATCATTACTGGTAAATCTAGATAAGTTAACAATGGGAGCTATTTTGGATGTTTACAATGTTTACTCACACAGGATTTATAGAAGAGGAACATGTTAAAGAAGATATAGATAGAAGTACTACTGATCATTTATTTGCCTTAAACTATATAATCAATTAATGGTTGTAGATCCAAATCCATATAGCCTCTAGGTAAGATGAAACCAATAAATATATAACCATAAAGCATGACAGTTGGACATCAGAAATTCTCTTTCTTGGATACAGTTTTTTGTCTCTGTCTTCTATGTTGGATCAAAATTTATTCACTGTGTCAGCTCAACTTGCAAAACACTTGTAGTTGTTGCTTATGTATGGTGCTATTTAACATCTAATTTGAAAATTTGGCTTCTGGTTAGGTGGGCATGCTGATAATAGTATTAGGGTAGTATCCTCAGATGGAGCTAAAACCTTGGAGACAGCTTATGCGCACTGTGCTCCTGTAACTTGCGTTGGTCTTTCACCGGATAGTAACTATCTGGTGACAGGATCTGAAGATACAACAGTAATAATCTGGAGAATACATAGGTCACATACATCTCGTGTATCAGACTCTTCCATTAGCTCACTTCCTTCAACCAGCGGTACTTCTTCATCACATTTGTTCTTCGAAAAGAATCAGAGACGGCGCATTCAGGGTCCTCTACAGGTACTTCGGGGGCACCACGGTGAAATACTTAGTTGTTGTGTCAACTCAGATGTTGGAATAGTTGTTTCATGCTCCGAATCATCAGATGTTCTCTTGCATTCAATAAGGAGGGGACGTTTAATCAAAAGGCTGGATGGTGTTGAGGCACATTCTGTTTGCCTTTCCTCTGAAGGAGTTGTCATGACCTGGAATGAATCACAGCATACTCTCTGTACCTTTACTATTAATGGTGTTATGATAGCTAAAACTGAATTATCTTTCTATAAAGGCGTCAGTTGCATGGAAATCTCTGTTGATGGGAGGAATGCTTTGCTAGGAATCAGTTCTGCAGAAAATAGTAAACCCCAGGATAACAGTTGGTGGAACAAGACAGGTATAACTGATCCTGATTCACCACCAAAAGAAACTCATGAAGCCGACAGAATCGATGTCCCATCACCATCAATTTGCTTCTTGGACTTGCACACTCTGGAGGTAGAATATCCATGATGCTCAAATGTGATGCAGAAAATAAATTACACATGTTATCTCATTAAACTGTCACTATGTTCTCTGGCTGTATGAGATAAGGTTTTGTTGTTGTTTTGTATGTGCTCTCACTGAAAACTTGTTCTTTTCCTAAAAGCTAACTCCAGAAATTTTGTATATTTCACCCAACATTATTTGAAAAAATAAATAAATGAAAAAAAAATCTTTCATAAAACCAACAATTGGTTTGCATTCTCTCCTTGCAATTGTAACATCTTATTTATTTTACCACTTTATCTGCTGTTTCTTGTTGAATTATTATATAGAAGACATCAACATTTTTTAATTTTTAAACAAATTAACACTTTATGTGAGTCTAACAAAACATCATAAATGTTCATCTTGGTCCAGCATTTTTACTGTGTGATGCATGATCTCCTTCTTTAGCACCCGGTTCTTCATTTAACAGTTCTACTATACTATTTTTCTCTAGGTAATTCATGTAATGAGGCTGGCAGATGGACAGGAAATCACAGCTCTTGCTCTAAACAAGGATAACACGAATCTTTTGGTTTCAACTTTGGATAAAAATTTGATTATCTTCACTGATCCAGCTGTAAGTTAAATCATTCTTGATAACAATCTTGCCATAGATCAGTCATTGCTTATGAGTGAATTAGCGTGCTTAATTATCCGTTTGTGTTCTCTTGGAGGAAGGAATCATTTTCCTAATCCTTGTAAATTTTCCAAACGGATGAACTTCCTATATCTCACTTGCAATCTAGTTTCTTCAATACTATTGAACATGTGGAAAGAAGACCAGCAGAGCATTCGATTAGAAGGGTACATCATATGGAAGATAGACCAGTGTTTACTGTTTAGGGGCAAAGAAAGACCTAAGAAGACTCAGAAGAGAGATCTAAGCATAAATGGACTTATTGCAGACATGATACATGATACATGATAAGGTGTAATAGCATCATTTGATTCATGTGGTTGACTTCATCTAGTAGGATAAGGCTTTGTTATTATTATTGTTGTTGTTGCTGCTGCTGCTGTTGTTGTTGTGAAACCATTTACTCCAAAAATTTAAGCTATTAGGTATAGGCACATGATAGTTATATATCTAGCATTGCACTTTATCTCGATTTCCACAATTTACAAGAAGTTCTTAAATGTTCTTGGAGCATACAAGAATTTCTCCACCACAATTTACACCTCTGTAGTGTGGTAGGTTTTTATATTTCTGTGTTCCTGTGGGATCACCTCCATGAAAATCAAATTGGTTACACTGGACCAGTGAGTGTGGTGCACTAAAACCTGTGTGACTTTCATTATTCTTAAAACTAGATTATTATATATTTGTTTGTCATGAAAATCTCATTACATTTTAAGCCTGACCATCGGGTCAGAAATTTAAAAAAATATTATTCCTCCAACTAACCAAAAAAATGTTTATAAAAAAAATTTATAGCTACAATATATGTTGATGTCTACCCTACATATAATAAAATAGCCGATAACTCTTTTACTATTTGCTTGCAGTTAAGCTTGAAGGTGGTTGATCAAATGCTCAAGCTTGGTTGGGAAGGTGATGGACTTAAGAACCTCATAAAGTCATAGCTTTTAGGATATAGAGAAGTCGATTATAGATCTCCTATACATAATAATTAACAATTAGGAAAATTAGGATTGGGGTTTATACCACTCTTGTTTATAAGCATTTTCGTTTCATCCCTTTGGTTTCAGAGATGTCTTGTAACATATGTGACACTTCTTTTCTTTTCTTTTCTTTTTTTTAACCACCACCACAGTATTAGGCTTTTAGATTTAGATCAGGGGTCCTCTTTGCTCTCCCAGCTTTACTGAAGTGCTTGTATTTGACAGACTTCTCGCTGAGGCTTGAGCCATTAAATTTTTTCTCTTCAATTTTTTCCATTATTTTCTCTTTCAGAATTGTAGTGAAAGAAAATTTTATATATTAGCTATTCTTTCTTTTAGTGAAAGAATATTTATGAGTATATTTCGGCTAAAGGCATGAGTCTTCAAGTGACACATTAATATAAATCTTTCCATTTTTTATTTTCTAAACCTTGTTAGTATTAAGTAGGGAAAAATTCAAATATATCTATGTTGCCGCATATCTTTGTTTTAATTATTTTATATTATATTAAGTACTCGTCTCTCATGAATAAGTTTTATGTACGTAATTTATAAGATGAAAATCTGATAATAAATATAAAAGACCTGTCACTGAAAGTGGTGAATGTTAGAGAGAAACAAACACTATCTAAATGAAATTACTCTGATGCCCATTCTCAATATCTAAATGAATGGAATTTTTCACTTTCAGCAAGACTACACAAATTAATCTTACCCAACCCGTGGCCAGAAGCCAGCACGTGCGTTTTCCTAAATATGACATGATATGATAATGCTTTAGTTATGAAATTTAACGTCCTCACATTACACGATTGCATATTCGTTGATGATAGGGTATTGTTAGTAGCCAACCCAATACTTCATACAACTCCAACCATTATATCTATCTCATTTGTCATTACACACAACTACCTTGTCCATATTATATTTGTTTCTTTCTTTTCATTTCCTTTCTTTTTTATTTTTATTTTTTTCCATTTGTGAAGACCGTATAATATGTCTATCATTCTCATTATTGAACCTGCATCTTGTGTAGTAGTTCTGTTCTACAGCCATGGAAGAAAAGGTAACAATCTTCACGCATTCTCGTATATTATTACTTTGTAGCCATTCCTTAGTTTACTTGAAGAAAAGGTAATGTTCCGTGTTTATATTTTATTCAGCGAAAGGCGAAAATGAAGCTGAAGGTGGACCTTCAATGTTATAAATGCCACATGAAAGTAAAGAGGGTCCTCAGCAAATTTCCTCGTGAGTTTTCACTATACATTGGTTTAATTCTCTCTCGTATTTAGTTTTGAGTTTACATACCATGCATTCTTATGGAGTAAACTTTGGTTACAACCAACACTACCCAAACCTGCCGGGACCCACCCCGCACCGGGACGGGATTTTAGGGTCGCGGGTTATTAGGCAGGGCAGAACGGAATCGGATTTAGATAATACCCGTCCCGGTATATATAATATATGTAATATATATAAAATAATTAGTAAAATAATTAATAATAGTGTATCATATTTAAATTTTTATTTTAATTTATGTTATGTATGTAATAATGGTTATATAAATTTTAAAATTTTATTTTATTTTTTAGATTTTAATAATTATAGGAGGTGGGATGGGTACCTACATGGATGGATTAAGGTTTAACTTTTTACTACTCGTAGATAAGAGACGGGTTCTATTTTTTTTTATGAGAAGAGACGGGTTCTATGCGGGTTATTGTAGGGCAGAATGAGATTAAATAGGGCAAAAACACACCTCTACTCGCCCTATTGCCACCCCTAACCAACACATTTGAATATATACCAACAAAAAATAATTAACAAAATGTAGGAAAGTAATGCAACTTTTTTTTAACTAGATGATATAAAACTCTCTTAAATAATTTTTTAACAAAGTTTATAGAGCATGACAAATAATTTCTAACTCACTAATGATTGACATGCATATATATGAGTTCTGCTGATTTTGGTAACCTGACCAAACTTTAATTTTAGACAATAAAGTTTGATGAAATGAATATGCTAGAAATTAAAGATTAAAGCAATGACAGAGTCTACAACTTAACAGTTAGTTTTTTGTAATCTTGGTCCTGGGTGGTCGTTGATGCACATTCTACTCTTCAAATACCTCTACACTTTGTTATTGCCATGATACTTGTCCCAAAAAGTTTAAATTGATGAGAGAATGTAAATAAATAATTATCTACTAACAATTCCTTTTTTAAAATGATAGAAATTCTAAAGCAAAAGTATGACGCGGAGAACGACATAGTGATCATCGAAGTGCTATGTTGCAGCCCAGAAAGGCTAGTGGACAAAATTTGTTGCCGAGGTGGTGGTGCCATCAAAAGCATTGAAATTGTGGAAGCCAAACCCAAACCTCCCCCGCCCGAGAAGCCCAAGCCGCATCCTGTTCCCCGTGCCGAGCCGGAGAAGCCTAAATCACCTCCACGACAGGATGTTGCAGCCCCGACTCAGCCAGTAAAACTCTTTGAACCGGTACCTGCTGTCTCTGTTCTTGCATACCCATCATCAGTGAGTTCTTCGCCAGCCGGGCTTTTCTATGAGGGTGGCCCAGGTGGGCTCCCGGGCTATTATGGAAGACCAATATATGATAGTTATGGTGGGAGCTGGCCTTGTTATGGGAACTGTCACTATCAACACTTTCATGAAGAAGAAGCATCACAATGTACAATTAGTTGATTACTTGGGGAACAAGTAATTGTAGCATGTGTGACATCGGTAATTAATGGATGTAAGAAAATAAACTCTTGCTTCATAATAACTTTCGCTTTGAAAATTTCTTAATATATTTTAAATTTTAAATATTTGAATATAATTGAACTGAGATGTATTGATAACATAAACCTTCACATCTAGTTACTAATGGTGAGTTTGCGAATAATCTTCTCTGATTTTTTTTTTTCTTTTTGCCCACAATATTCCCAAAGTCGACAAGTCAAGGACTAATCCGTCGCGGATTCGAGCTCCATTCGGGATTCGAACCCCCAACACTTGTTTAAGCAGACGAATAAGCTGACCACTCAACCGACTCAAGTTGGTTATCTTCCCTGATATTTTAATTGCATGACATTTAGTAGTTTTGTACTCCTTTATTCTCAAATAAAGATTTACTTTTTTAAATTTTATTTCACAAATAAGTACTGATTTAGCAAATTAGTCTAACATTAATATTTGTCTAGTCATATCCCTTATTAATTAATAATACCCTAATCAATATTGGATCAAATGATGAGAAAGTATAAATATATAAAGTAATTCAATAGAGAATGATTAATGTACTTGTCTAAACTCTCAAAGGATAATTTTGTATAGTAATTCTTAAATTTTGCAGCTTCAACATATTCCAATTATTTTTTTAATTCATGTGAAAATTTAAAAATAAATACTTAGATAAAAACAGAATATTTCATGAGATACATACTAACTTCTCATATAAACATAACATGTATAATATTAACTTCAAGAAAGATAGGTGTATTTACTATTTACATTCTTGTTATCTATTTCTAATTACATTAAGCTTCTCCATAAAGCTTGGATTGTTCTAAAAACGATATGCTAATTAGTCCCAGTGCCTGTGGAAGGCTTTGACTTCAAGACCACCATCAATATGAAGATTTATCATTGTCTTGTAAGTAACAACTTTCGTTTCATCACTCAATTCAAAATGGAAACAACCTAACAAAACTGCTGAGAATATCTTCATCTGCCTGTATGCAAACTCCTTTCCTAGACAAATCCGAGGACCTGCCTGCAAATAAAAGAAAATTCATTTCGAGTTTTCTGAATTAGCCTCAGGCCTTAATACAAGCTTGCATGCAAGATAATTTTCTTCAGAGATGCTTATAATTTCACTCAATTCTCAGTTAAAAATTGAGTAAATGCCCAAAATGGTAATTTCAAATTGCTATTCAATTTAGTCCTCGACTTTTAAAAATGACTAATTAAATCCCTGAAATTCGAAAAAGTGCATCTCCGTTAGTCCCTCGCAGAAGTGCTGTCTAAACGTTGATGATGTGGCATTCCAGCTGTATGCTGATGTGTACCAAACTTGAATTTGATTCAAATTGGTACCTGAAATTGCTTAATGATATCCAAATTAATCCATTTTCAATTATAAAACCCTAATCTCCAAATTATTGTCTTCTCTTCTTCGATCTCTCTACTGTCTTCTTCTCTTGTTCGACCTCTCCGCTATCTTCCAGTTCATATTCATCCTGAACTACAACATCAATGCACTTACCTAAAAACTATTTAATTGCAAGTTAATGTGGTTGGATTAATTTTAAATTCAACACAAATTTAAATTATATGTATCCTTGCAGGTTCGTCCATTAAGCTAAGATATGTTTTTTCACTTTAAGAAGGTAACCATTGTCATCATCTTCAAGGTCTTAATATCACTTTCCAAGTTTGTCATCCTCCAATTGAACTCATGCAAAATTTCTTGTGAAATGGGTGTTGCACAAACTGGTTCTTCACCTCCATCAGCACAACAGAAAAAGATTCCATACTACAAAGTAAAAAAACGCAGCTGAATCCAAACTCAAAGTGAAACCATCTTAACATTTTCTTTAGAGCCATAACCTTACCTCATAGTTTAGACAACCATTAAATAGCCTACCAGGATTTTCTGTCGTCGTTGAGTACTTCATCACCGTCCGAAGTCCGCAAAATTATAGAAAATGGCGTTCTTACCTCCCCTATTGCACATTCCTTTGCTGTCATAAGGTCTCCCTACAGAATTGTTCCTACTTGAGCTACTTTGGCTTCTCTCTCCACCACCCATCATCACTCATGCAGACGAGAAAACAAGATGAACTGGAAGATAGCGGAGAGGTCGAAGAAGAGAAGAAGACAGCAAAGAGGCCGAAGAAGAGAAGACAATAATTTGGAGATTAGGGTTTTATAATTGAGAATGAACTAATTTGGGTATTATTAAGCAATTTCAGGTACCAATTTGAATCAAATTCAAGTTTGGTACACATCAGCATACAACTGGAATGCCACATCATCAACGTTTAGACGGCACTTCTGCGAGGGACTAACAGAGATGCACTTTTTCGAATTTCAGGGATTTAATTGGTCATTTTTAAAAGTCGAGGACTAAATTGAATAGCGATTTGAAATTTAGGGACCATTTTGAGCATTTACTCGTTAAAAATTTATTGTTTTAAGAGTTTGTAACCAATGCAAGTCAAGTCCTTATAGTTTTAACATTTATGATCAGGTACTTATACTTCATAAATATTTTTCATTTTGGTCCCTCTAGTTTAAAAATTTTATGATCAAGTCTTATATTGGATGATAAACACTTGATCACAAAATTGTAAACTAGAGATCAAGTTAAAAACGTTTGTACAATATAAAACCTCAATTAGAAATGTTTATACTATAAGAATTTGATTAGAAACTGTTGTACAATATAAGGACTCAATCGGTTACAAACATTTAAACTATAAGGATCCAATTAAAAGTTTAAGAAAATTATAGGTCCTTCAAAGTAATTAAACCAAAATACCTGGAAAGCTGTAAATCTGAAAGGACTATCTGGCTGAAAAATGCCATTATGATCAAGCCATCTTTCTGGTCTAAATTCTTCTGCATCATCACCCCAAATGAATTTCATCCTCCCCATTGCATAAGGTTGATAAGATACCATATCTCCTTTATTTACATTGTATCCATCTGGTAATATATCATCAGCAAAGCAAATCTTTGCATCCTGCAAGTCTTACAATTTTGAGTTAACTCCTGATTTCCTCCCCGACAAAAATTTGATGAAAATGACAAACTTATCTCTTATTATTCTCTTGCTGAACAAGTTCGCACCTCGTCATTCAGAAAAAGTAGACATATTAGTCCTTCCATGCATGCATGAGTTTTATAAGGAATGACTAATATGTCACGTTTTTTCAAATGACGATGGACGAATTCTTCAGAGAAAAGATTTGAGATTTACCCTACAATCTTAAACACTGCAAATCTGTGATGATAACAATCTTGGGATTTAGAAGCAATAGATAAACTTGAAGAATATCCTTACCACTGGAACTGCAGGATAAAGTCTGAGAGTTTCAGTAATTGCTGCATGGAGATAATTCATCTTTTCAAGAGCTTCATCAGTTACATAAGACACAAACTCGGCACCACTGCTAAATGTTTTAGTTTTCGTGTTTGTTACTTCTTTCACTTCTTCTGCAGCTCTTTCTTGCACTTCAGGATACTTACACAGCATGTAAATAAACCATGCAAGTGTTGCAGCTGTTGTGTCTTTTCCAGCTATAACAAAGTTTAGAATTATGTCTCTTAAGTATGTCGAATCATATTTCTCCTGTTGCAGAAACCTTGAGAGTATGTCACCATGTTTGTTCTGCATATTCCATCCAAAGTGAGAAAATGCATAATTCATGTAAGCCTATTTGGGTTATATAAGTTTTTAGTCCTTGTAAAATTTGTGACTTGGTTTAATGTTTGGTTTTGTACCTACAATTAGTTTGTCTGCAGCAAATATTGACATGACAGTTAAAACCAAGGTTGTATTTGGTTGATGTTTTCATTTTCAGTGTTACTGTTTTCAAGATTTTTGAAGGAAAAAGTGAAAATAATAAAATCTTGTTCTCTGTTTTCGCCACCTATTTTCTTTTTTCTTCACAAAATTCTAAAAACAAAAAATACTGAAAATGAAAATGCAAACCAAACACACCCTAAGTATCTCTTGTCTCATCTTGTGGCATAGCATTTAATCTGTCACGTTAACATTTACTAACAGCAAGGACCAAAACAAATATTTAAATTTCATAGGGTTCAAAACTAAATTATTTGAAGGGGGGAAAACAAAATATCACAAACTTTACATAGATTGAAAACTTATTTAAGCTAATATATTTTCTTTTCAATTAGAGACACAACTTGTAACTAGTAAACTTACAGCAGAATCATCCTTTGAAGTCTGCAATTGCTGCATTCTTATGTTAATTAGCTTAAAGACAAAGTCGTTTAAGATTTTGGTATTCTTTCTTAAGACAGCCTCTGATCCAACATTCAGAAATTTCTTTATCTTCCAGAAGACATCGACATACCGGAATAGAGTAAGCATACTTGAAGTTTCAAAAGCATCGGCGAAGTTCTTCCCTTCTTCGCTTGATCCACACATGCTGTCAAGTTCAGTTCCAAATGCAACTTGGAATATTGAATCCAAAGTTGATTTCATGAAAAGGTCCTACATAAGATTTTGGATCAAGTTAACACCAATGACACAAGAAAAGGAAATCATATAATATGTTTTAGAGCATATAGTTTAAATTTTCAATCAGGTTCCAGTATAGGAGATGATTGGAAATTTTTGTACAACATGAAAACTTTATTGCAAACTTTTAAATTATAATGACCTAACTGAAAATAGACTAAAACTATAGGAATCTTAGAGTAATTAAACCAAGAATACGTAAACCTACTTGGATTTCCAATGTCTTGTTTGAAGTTGCAGCTTCAGACACCACATTTGCAACTTTTGCTGCATTCTTTCTGAATACAAAAATGCTGAAATCTCTTAACATCTTGGTGGAGAATTCATGACTTGATATTTTCCTCTGTTCGCGCCATTTCTCGCCATCAACAGTGAAGATTCCATCACCCAGGAAATCCCTTAAATTTTGGTAGTTGTACATTCCCTGCACCAAGATTTTGAGAATAAAAATGAAGACAATATGGCTAACTTAGTTTCATCTTTTTGATAATTGAACTGACTCAAAATAATTACATCACATAACATCTTCTATATGTACCTATTACTATTAATGCTCTTATTAACCTGCTTTTTATTAATCAGAATTCACAGTTTCCAAAATCTATGTACAAGTTTCATCAGTATTCTCCAAAGGACAATATATGAAAAAAATTCCTAAAATTGACAACCATAACAACCACATCACACCATGTCCAGATTTTGAAGGAGAAACATAAATAGAAAGAGATCATTGCTTTTTTTTTTTGGTTGCCCACGGTATCCCCCATCCCGACAGGCCAAGGACTAATCCGTCGCGGATCGGAGCTCTATTTAAGGGTCTGGCGCTGGCCAATGGGTTGCTGCATGCACAAGACATCATTGCTTTGATCATACATGAAGATGATAACAGGAAACTCAGAACCTCCTAACTGATTCAATCTTATAATTAAAATCAGCAAGAAAATAAATATGACTGTTGTCTCACCAGGAATAAAAGTGATGAAGTTTTTTATTATTTATTTATTTTTTATCCTGAATGCAGCTGAGCTAATATCCATCTACATAGTTACTTAAAGGCTTAAAAAAAGGGTCCAAATTGATATGTATGTGAAATAATATTCGCAAAGAATTTCATTTACTTCTAAAAAAATTTGGGCTAAGACCATAACAAAAGTTTTATAAGAACCACAACCATAAATCGTTTATTTAACCTATTTAACCAACCCAGTTTTAATATATCCCAAAAAACTGAAAATCAATGAATATTATTCTAGCATCTGCAAAAAGTTTGTACCTTTCCATAATTTTCAAAATGGGTTTTGAGGATATACTCCACATTGATAGGATCAGAAGTGTAAATCTCATTCCTGAATGGACTCAGCAATCTGTAAGTCTTATGCTTTCCTGCAAGATCAGTCATGTAATGATGCAGCCTATTGAAGTTCATCATTTGGTTGAACACTGTGCCACCAATTGGATGGTACTTCTTCTTCTTTCTATCTCTTCTTCTGAACAGAAATTGTGCCAACAGAAGAACTAAACCTGCAGAAAGAGATGCAAAGACATAAGGATTATGAAGAAAATCCATTTATGATGATGTGTTAGATTCAAGAGAGTTTATAGTTTAGTATAGTTCAGTTGCAAAGGTTGCAAGATGCAACTTCATTTATAGGATCCAAGGAATCAATTGATGGTGCCCTTGGACCTTGGTAACTTTCAGTAGTTGTAGTTGTGTACGACATTTTGCAAGGTATTCTGTCTTTTCTGACCATTAATAGGTTATTAGCCTAGGAATTTCAATTATTTTTCTAATCATTAAAATGAAATATTAAAACTCTTTCTTGAAACACTTCTTATTAAATAAATAACATTGTTTTTTTTTTCTTACTGAAAATAAATAACATTGTTGTACTCCTTATTAATTAGATAATAGGATAATTTATACAATTAAATCTATATCAATAGAGTAAATTCGCTTTTTTAATGTAAATCGAATTAATTGGATTTGATTTATTGTATATGTTATATCAATAGTAAATCAAATCTAATTTGATTCTTATGTCATTTTAGAAGGCTATACTTTATATTAATTTTTTCAACATCAAAAGTTCTGGTAATAATTTTTTAGATGCTAATGAGTCAAATAATTATTTTTAATAAATTTTTAGAAATCATTTAATATTTCATTTTAAATTCATAAATTTATAAAAATATAAATTTTTTTAAATTTGAACTAAAACACAAAAGTTTGATTTTT
>NC_029786.2:100914000-100914273 GCF_000816755.2 Arachis ipaensis | reverse complement strand
TTTAATACTTAAAAGTAGTAAATATTAATAATATGTCTCACTACTAAATCAAATCAACTAAATTCGATTTACATGTATATGTTGTAGAAGTAGTAAATTGAATCAAGTTAATTCAATTTACTATTAAAAAAGCGTAAATCAAATTTAGTTGATTCGATTTACATAAATTTACTTTAAAATATGCATGTAAGTAATTTTATTTTAAGATATTTGTGTAATATTAATTCCTATTTGATTTGTTTGTGTAATTTATCCAAATTTTTATAAAACATA
>NC_029786.2:100912686-100913968 GCF_000816755.2 Arachis ipaensis | reverse complement strand
AACGCTAAACCTTTTTTTTATATTTTCTTAGTAAGTTTGATAAGAATAATATTTTTTTTTCTTTGCTTAATAATTAAAAGGCGTTGATCCATAGACATCAAAAAATTTATAAACCGAATTATTAGCCCCAACCAAAGCACTACTTTTCATTAGAGTTTCTTCGGATAATGTTAACGTTCTAGATGTTCTCCAATGTATGCTTTATGCAGTATTTGAAGAAACAGTATAATAAACAACTATATTATACATACATCAAAATTAATCATTAATATAAAATGAGATTCCCCACTTAACCTTACATACAGCTCATCTTGGATAATGATCGTGTTTGGATATATGTCCCTTTTATTGAATCCATCTCTTCAGGATTCTACCAAAAATAATGCTATTCTGATCCTTTCTCTAAACAGTTATTTAATCTAATACAAAAATCTAACTCTAAATCATAAATACATATCGTTTATGGCTATTATTTACAGCAAAGTTACCTTGTATATAAACTTAGACTTCAATTAGATGAGCTGTTTCAACAATTCCTTCATTCTTTCTTTCTTTCTTTCTTTTAGATTTTAGTTTCTTTCATACGTTAGCTATCCATCCGACGAACAAATTATTTATAAGAGGTAAAATACTAAATTACTGTCATGTATTTAGGTGTAATCCTATTTTAATTTTAAAATTTAAAATATCTTATTTGAATTTAAAAATTTTTTTATTAGTTTTAATGTAGTTTTACCGTGAGATTAAAGTCAAATAATTAACGAAATATTTTACATGACAGTTGTACAAAAACAAAGTCGATAACTTGAAGAATAAGTACAAGTTCGAAAGACACAAAATTAACTGTGGATGCATCAATACATTTATTTATCATTCTCTTTAATTCTATAGAAAATATTTCATTTAAATTATAAGAAAAATGATAAATAAATGTATTGATGCATCCACAGTTAATTTTGTGTCTCTAGATCTTGTACTCATTTTCCAGATTATTGATCTTGTTTGTCATGTAGGATATTTTGTTAATTATTTAACTTTGACTTCACGATGAAAAAACTAAATAAAATTTTTTTGGATTTAAATAAGATACTTTAAACTTTAACGACCAAAATAAGATTATGCCTAAATATAGCAGACCAATTTAATACTTTATCCTATTTATTAGTTGACATACAATAATTAAATGAAATACAATTTAGTACTTTTTATAATTTATGAAAAAAATTCAAAAATTAATAATTTTAATTTATATTGACTAAGATTTTTAATCAACAACCCAATA
>NC_029786.2:100908246-100912409 GCF_000816755.2 Arachis ipaensis | reverse complement strand
ATACTAATTTTGTAGCATTGTTCATAATTAATTTTTATTTTTTTTATAATATTTTTTTTGAGGTCTTTAATTTTCTTAATAAGTAAGATTATAAAATGGGCTAAATAAACTTATCTATCCATCAAAATAAAATGGAGGAGACAATGAAAAATTTGACCAAATTATATCTTCAACAAGTATAACATAGCAATTAAGAGGAGTAAATCCCTAAAACAGTCTTTTAGATTGGGCCGTGCATCAATGTTGCCCCTCAGTTTTAAAATACTCTAAATGCACCTTTCAATTTGAACTCCGTGCGAAATCCTGGTCCTTCCACCCAATTCCGGCATGACTTAGCAGCCAGAGCGCTAAAGTGGCGGTTCCACCTCCACGTAGGCAACCTTAAACGGCTAGCTGATGTGGAATATCATCAAAGAATCCCAAATTAGTCCCTGGTACCAATTATAAACCCTAAAGTTGTTCTTCCTTCTTCCTCTATGAATTAGTTCGTCGTCCAGCTCAAGCTCTTCGGCTTCTACCCTGTGGTTGGTCTGACTGTTGTTCGATTTCGTCCTGTTAGTCTTCTTCTTCGTCCTCTCCCACCATGAGTGACAGTCACGCTTCTGGAAGGTCGAATCACTCATCTGCGACCGGAAACTGGAAAAAGAACAATGTGTGTAGCTGGCGTTCAGCAGTTCCAAAGTGGTGCAGTTGTGGGTGCAGGCCTGTCCTTCGGTGGTAAGGGACGGAGACTCATCCTAATAAGTCGTTCTTCGGGTGTCTGAATTATAATGTGAGTATATTTACTGGCTGAAATTTCAAGTGTTGGTTAGTTGAGGTAGTTGTTTGATAAAGTTGATGCATATTTGCAGACTAGTGGAAAAAATTGGTGTGGGTTATTTATCTGGACAGATTCTGTACAGGATGAGGTGCTGGTGAAGTCTGATGAAGAAGATGAGCATGGTGGGATGAAGATGAACATTGCATGGAAGGTGGACAAACTGGAAGCAGATGTGAGAAATGTAAAAGTGATGGTCCAAGTGCTTGGTTTAGGGGTATTCGTATTATTTGTGTTTGTGTTGATGTTAATGTTGAAGGTTTGATTAGTACAGAACCAGTGTAATCCGTTTTATGAACAATGTAATTGATATTAGATTGATTTTGATATATTGAATGATTGTGTTGTTTGGTGGGTTGTAACTATTTGGTTTTGTTTTTGTAAACAGAACTGAACACCCAATTATGTTATGGATAAGCAACAAATGCGAAAGCTTACATAGGGCATAATTCATAACTGAATGACAATAACACTAGTTCATATAAAAATCTGCAATAATGCAGTGATCACAATAACAAGCAAAAAAATACTGAGCATTATTTCAGCTATATTCCAGCAACTTAGTTAGTATTTAGAAGTTGCAGAGGTGTCTATGAATCACCATGACCAAACAAAAAAGACAAAGATAATTATTTCACAAAACACACAAACTTTCAGAATTTCAACCTAAAGCTATGAACATAATCACTTCTTTCTTGGCGGTTTGAACCCTGGAGTGGGCACAAACTTGAGGAAGTTGGCCAGCCGTGCTGCAGTTGCATCACTAGTCCCTCCATTGGATTTAATGATGCAGAGCCAATTAGAGTATGTGACCTTCTTCTAAGTGGCAGTTTCCCAGGTCTTGTAAGTGTCTTCCTCTTTTGTTCATGCTCCTGCAATGCAGACAGTAATAAAGCCTAGAAAATAAGATGAATGTCAAATAATAAAAATACATTACATGAAGAATTATTGTACAGAATACCTTTTGGGAGTTTTCGGCTTCAGAGTATGAGGGCTGAGACAGATCAATCTCAGCCTGCTGGATATCCACTTCCACAAGAGTGGCAGGATCAGGGGCAGATGCAGTAGTAGTAGCAGACGCTGTTGCAGTTTCAGATCCTGTAGCAGTAGCAGAGGCAGTTGCAGCTTGAGTTGCATTAGAAGTAGTTGTTGTAGCTGCCGCAGAGGCAGTTGCAGTGACATTCTGAGCAGCAGCCTTAGGGTCTTTAGCAGCAGCCTTCTGCAGCTTCAGCAGCTTTCTTCTTCTCACACCCTCTTTTTGTATGACCTTTCTGCAAGCAATACTTACAAGTGAATGGTCGTAGTTGTCTCTTCATAGTGGTAGCTGGATTTGATTTCTTTCTAGACTGACCTCCTTCATCCCCATCCTTCCTCCTCTTGGTTTGGAGCTGTCCCGGTTTTCTCTTAACCAATGGTGCCAATGGTCTATTGTTCTCAGATCTTTCCCATAATTGTTAGCCAGGTAAAGGGTTTATGTGGTGGGAGCAAGTGGCTTTGTACGACTCCATTGTCAGGAGCTTGTGGTAGAAATCCTCTGGCCACTTGTTCACTCTAGCAATAGCAGCACAAGCGTGAACACATGGGATTCCTACAACAACATAAACAACAATAACGATTTGGTGAATAGTTAATTTGGTTCACTAGGCAGACTACTTAAATAATTAATTAACAGTTAAATATATTACCAGTTAGCATCCAAAACTGACAAGTACATAGCTTTTTCCCCAAATTCACTACATGGTGCGTAGGGTGTCCATGTACCTCGAACTCCTCGTATCCGGTGTCTCCAGCCCAGATTGGTTGCCACTGCCTAGATTCCTTCCTTAGCTTCTCCAGTCTGCTCTTGATCACTAGGAGAAGTATCCCCATATGATTATCCAGCTTCACTTTATTTTTGGCCATTGTCCTCATAACGAACATCCTAACCTCTTCAAGCAGTGTGATTATAGGCTTCCTCCTAGCTTCTTAATATTTGCGTTGAATATTTCGCACGCATTGTTACATATTGAGTCTAACTTTGACTTGTGATTGAACTGAGATCATCTCACACATCTCTCTTAGGTATGCATCACTGTTTAACTTCCTCAATCCCTCCCCTATGCTCTTTTTAGGTACAAGCCACCAAACTTCCTTCATTCTGTCATAACCTAGCTCCTATAGTTTCTCAAGTAAAATACATCCAGCATATCCACCTCAACATCACCCAAGCAGTTTCTGTTGTCAGAATAGTAACCAATCTTTCCATCCACACCCTTTTCAAAAGTTCCTCCATGATGAAACATGTCTAGTATTTCATCCATCTGCAAGATACGTAAACAAACAAATTAAACACATGCAACACTAACTTCTGACCATAACTAGACAACCGTATCATTAGAGAAAAGAGCCCTTGTTGGATACATAAAAAAAAACAGAGCAACACAAGCTCCATGCTAACATCGTAAGCACAAAAAACCTAACAACATAGAAATCTCAACAAAACACCAAATGAAGATGAAATCTCCTTCAATCAACACATCACGTGAAGAGCCATCAATGAAACCCAAAAAAAAAATTTTAAATTTCAACTACACACTGTATTTTTAACCTTGTTGATGCTGACGATGATGATACCCTCTGGATCACCAACTTTCTATGATTGGCGTCCTTCCTTCTCCTGCCAATAAACTCAAAAAAGTACTAACCAGAACGTGCCGTAGTGTGACAACATTCTCTGGACGAAAGGGAGAAGAAACGTTTGAAGAGAAGTAGAAGAAAGACTAACGAATGACGATGATGAGATCACCAACTTTCTATGATTGGCGTCCTTCCTTCTCCTGCCAATAAACTCAAAAAAGTACTAACCAGAACGTGCCGTAGGTGCCGTAGTTTCTCTGGACGAAAGGGAGAAGAAACGTTTGAAGAGAAGTAGAAGAAAGACTAACGAATGATCAACCATTTCCCAAGCAACCTTTCAATTCCCCTCCATCACAAAGCGACACCGTTCTGATTCATCCACCTCCTCCAAACAAAACGACGTTGTTCGGGCGTCCTATGTGGCGGTGCCAGCTCAGCGGTTCGGCTGTTGAGTCATGCCAGAATTAGGTAGAAGGACTAAAATTTTGCACGGAACTCAAACTGAAAAGTGCATTTAGAGCAATTGGAAACTAAAGGATAACATTGATGCACGAGCCCAATCTGAAGGACCATTTTAGTGATTTACTCGAGATACGTAACTTTATACGTCATAACAATTGATTGTTTAATTATTATTATTATTATTATTATCGATAAAATGTATACAATTATATCTAAAAATACGACTTAACTGGTACCAAAGTGTTCCACATAAAACTAATATTGATAA
>NC_029786.2:100901303-100903530 GCF_000816755.2 Arachis ipaensis | reverse complement strand
ACGTTTCAATTCCCCTCCATCATAAAACGACACCGTTTTGATTCATCAACCCCTCTAAGCAAAATGACGTCGTTCGGGCAGCTTACGTGGAGGTGAAACCGCCAACTCAACGTTCCGGCTGCTGAGTCATGTCGGAATTGAGTGGAAGGACCAAGATTTTACACAGAGCTTAAATTGAAAGGTACATTTAGAGCATCTCAAAATTAAAGACAACATTGGTGCACAGACCTAATTTGAGGGACCATCGTGGGATTTACTCCAAGTAAGAGAGGTGAGTTTTCAATTTAACCCTGAAATGCTGAAAAGTGAAAACTCAATCCAAATAGTCTCAAGTCTCACCTCTCTACCTCACTCACCGCAGTTCCGCGCTGTCACCGCCGAACACAACTGCAGCCAACGACGGAGGAAGTCACTCGTCGATCCCCTCGCCGGCTCCTCTGCCTCTTCTCCGCGCCGCCAGTGTCTGCTCGCCTCTGCCTTCTCCGTCCGTGTCTCCCGGCTGCCTTGACTCCGCCGTGCCTCGCATGTCTCTGCCTCCGCCTCGTGCCTCGTCTGCCTCATCATTGTGTTGGCTCCTCTGCAGGCTTTGCTCTGCTCCTTTTCGAAGCTCTGCTTCTGCAACGACCCCAAGTTGGAAAACCGTTCCTCTCTCTGTTTTTGACTTTTTGCTTCTGCAGTGTAGTGTTGGTGAGTTTTTTTGTTTTTAGTTATTCTTATTAATTTTTTATCCTGGATTTTTGTTGTTTTAATGTAGCTTGAAGGACCATGGAGGTTGCTCTTATTGATCGTACCTTCAATCATTGCTTTTTCTGTTCTTTTTGTGTCTTCTTGTTTTCTTTGTTTTGTGGCGTCTTGTTTACTAACTCTCATGCAGCGGTGGTGTTTGGTTGGTTGTCTTGTGGTTCTTTTATGATGTCTTTAGTTTGGCTTGTTCTGGTTTTTCGAATGTTCTTGTTTTTTGTATTGGTGCTGTTCCTCACTTCCAATGTTGGATCTATCAAAAAATGTATTGATGCTAATTGTATTTATATGTAAAATTGATTGATTTAATTTTTAATAGGTATAAATAAATTGTATTTGTATTTAAAACTAATTGATTTAATTTGTTGTTTTCTTTGTTCTTGTTCCTTTTTCGAAGCTTGTATACTAAAGTTGGAGAAGCTGAGAGAGATAATAGAACAGACGACATTTTCATTAACACTATAAAATTTGTCTCCTAGCTTGATAATCAAATGATGAAGATTCAATAAAAGGGTCTTTCTTCTGGTGTTGTGTAGCACTCTTTAATTTTTTCAGTAGATTAATCACTTTGCAATTGTTTGATTTGGAGGTCAGTGATAATAAATAAGAGTTTGTTTTAAAAAGAGAGAGAATGGAAAGGTTCTAGCAGTCTTAAGTTTCAACATGAAATTTTCATTTGAGTTATAGTTTTTTAGTGATATTTGTCTTGTTTTTCATTCACGAAGGGTCTTCTATGTTATGTTCTTTGGCCTTTTTGTTTTTCTTTGCTTGTTTAGAACAAAGATGCTAAAAGTGCAAAAAAAGAGTGACTGTAGAAGATATATTGTGGCACATAAACGGATGTTTTCTTTTTCTTGATTAATCTCTGGATAATTGATTATTTAAGCGAGACCAGGTCAACAAGTTTAGCCTGTGATCCACCGATTGAACTTGTAATTCAGTAATCCAGTATTTCGACCGGTTCGGTTCTTATAACTATGATTTTAGGACCTTCAATTTGGTGTTTTCTTTCTGTTTTATTTATTTATCTTTTGGTTGCTGTAATTCGCTTTTCAGATTAAATTGATACATTGCTGCAATTTTTATCAGATCTCATCATTCACGCCCTTACCCAATCGCTCAATCTGAGACTGACTCTCCCTTCCCTCCTCCTTGCAGCCGTCCACACTCAAGGCCTCACCTCTGTTTCTTCTTCCTCTTCTCGTGCTTCCTTATTCCGTTTGTCGTTGCCATCGTCGTCGCAGGTGTCAGCATCCGATTCGTGTTCTTTCCGTCTGCCTCTGCTCATGCTTCTTGAGTCTGGGTTACTGTCTGCCTCTTCATATTCCGGTTCGTTGTTGCCGCCCTCTGCTTTGCCTTGCTCGGGTTGGCTTTCTGCCTCTGCTCCTCTAGGATTTTTATAGTGAAAATATACACGTTAACTAATTTAGTTCATAATTAGTTGGTAATTAATTAAAATATATAATCTTTTATATTGTTAGTGTAC
>NC_029786.2:100898000-100900997 GCF_000816755.2 Arachis ipaensis | reverse complement strand
TCATTCATGGCCTTAAACAGTGGCCCTCAGAGTCTCTCATCACAAGTGTTTACCAAGGAGCGTTTCATTCCAATCTCCAACTTCAGCTCTAACCCCTGTGCTGTTCTCAGGTGCTGTTCCCAAAACAATTTTTTTTTTACTACTTTTGTGTGTCACTGTTTTTGTTCATGTTCTCATAACCTATTTAATTCAGGGAGTTATGGTCTGAGAAGACAGATAATCATACAAGGGTTCAAGAGCTCCACCAAAATGAGAAACCCAGATCAAGGAATTCGTGTAAAAGAGCCAAAGACATGGCTAATCTCATCAATTATAAACCTTGGTCAAATCAGTTGCTGTCTTCATTCACTACCCTTCTTTCCAAAACCAATGTGCTTCAGACTTTATGCCATATCAAGGAACCTTCCAAGGCCTTTCGGTTCTTCAAGTGGGCACATGAAATGGGTTTCCCGCACAGTGCTCAATCCTACTTCATGATGTTGGAAATCCTTGGTCGTCAGAGGAATCTCAATGTTGCTAGGAATTTTCTGTTTTCCATTGAGAAAAAGTCCAATGGGGAAGTCAAGCTTGAGGATAGGTTCTTCAATAGCTTAATTAGAAGTTATGGTGAAGCCGGCCTCTTCAAAGAATCCATTAAGCTTTTTGAGACTATGAAGTCAACTGGTGTATTACCATCTGTGGTCACATTCAACAGTGTTTTGTCTATATTGCTAAGGCGGGGCCGGACCAATATGGCAAGAGCTGTGTACGACGAAATGCTTGGGACATATGGTGTCACTCCAGATGTGTACACATACAATATTTTGATCAGAGGGTTTTGCAAGAATTCCTACATTGAAGAAGGGTTTAGGTTCTTTAAAGAGATGATGAGCTTTGATTGCGATCCGGATGTTGTTACATATAATTCACTCGTTGATGGCTTGTGTAAAGCAGGGAAGGTTAGTATAGCGCATAACTTAGTGAATGGTATGAACAAGAAATGCAAAGATTTGAATTCTGATATTGTGACTTACACAACTTTGATTAGAGGGTATTGTATGAAACAAGAAGTAGATAAAGCATTGTTTATTCTTGAAGAGATGACTAGTAGGGGGCTAAAGCCAAATGTAATTACGTACAATACTCTGATAAAAGGATTATGTGAGGCACAAAAGTTGAACAAGGTAAAGGATATTTTGGGCCAAATGATGGGAGATGGGACTTTCATACCAGATACATATACCTTCAATATATTAATTCATGCACATTGTTCTGCAGGAAACCTCGATGAAGCATTTAAGGTGTTTGAAAACATGAAAAACCTTCAAGTCCCAGCAGATTCAGCCTCGTACAGTGTTCTGATTCGGAGTTTGTGTCAGAGAGGTGACTATGATGCAGCAGAGAAGCTGTTTGATGAATTATATGAGAATGAAACTTTGTTAAGTAATTATGGTTCCAAGCCGATTGCTGCCTCATATAGTCCTATTTTTCAATATTTGTGTGAACATGGGAAAACTAAGAAGGCTGAGAAGGTACTTAGACAGCTAATGAAAAGGGGAACACAAGATCCCCTATCATATAAGACCGTGATTATGGGGCACTGTAAAGAAGGAGCATATGAAAATGGTTATGGGATTTTGGTATGGATGCTAAGAAGAGATTTTGTTCCTGATTTTGAGATATATGATTGTTTGATTGATGGTTTTCTTCTGAAGGATAAGCCTCTTCTTGCAAAGGAGACTCTAGAGAAAATGCTAAAGAGCTCCTATAAACCCAAAACATCTACCTTGCATTCTATATTGGCAAGACTTTTGGAAAAAGGTTGTGTTCATGAGTCTACCTCCCTTATTGTCATGATGCTGGAGAGAAATATTAGACAAAATATAAACCTGTCAACTGAGAATTTACTGCTCCTTTTTGGTTCTGGACTGCGAGATAAAGCATTTCAGATCATTGAGTTGCACTATAAGAATGGATACCGTGTTAAAATAGAAGTGGTTCAATTCCTTTGCCAAAGAGGAAAGCTACCAGAAGCATGCAAGCTGTTGTTGTTTAGTATGGAACATCATAGAAATATTGATATTGACTTGTGTAATTCAGTTATTGCGGGCCTTTGTAAAATTAACAAGGTTTCAGAAGCATTTAATTTATGCTATGAATTAGCGGAGAAAGGTTTACATCAGGAACTGATATGCCTAAATGATCTGATAGCAGCTCTAGAGGCAGGAGGGAGATTAAAGGAAGCTGCATTTATATCGAAGAGAATGCCAAGAGTCGACCTAAAGTGAGTTAAATTCACTTCTTTTTCAGTCTTTTGTTCTCATCTGTTCCATTTTGATCATATATTGATAGCATAATAAGCTTCTGATGCTGCATAGTTATGTCTGTTTCATCTTTAGAATATTTTTGTTTGACACAAACAAAATTGATCTAAAACATTTGACAGATAAGGTGCTAGGGACAGTTATTTGTGGATGGTAGTTTCTGAGTGAATGTAGACCGGAGAAGCTTTTGCGCAGAAGCAGATAAGCCCAGTGTCCAATAGATCCATTGTAATGGCAAGTAACATTATACTTTACGCATTGTTCAGTTTCTTTTTCTTGATTAACCTCCTCATGTTAATTGTTGTAATCAAGCCAAGTTTGTGGCAGATATTAAGTTTTAAAACATATCCAATTTGTTGAAAACTTACTCCATTTCCGCTGTTGTGTTTACAGGTCTTCTAAAGTACATAGTGGTAGGACCTTTTTCTTTGTGAGAAGCCATGTCTGCTGTTTCTGCTGAGAGCCGAAAGGGTTAAGGTGATATTCTCTTCAAGATTGAAGTAGAACAAGATGTACTTATTTCCCATAATTTGGTGAAGTTAACTGGTATTTCCTAAAGTACATACCTTTTTCTTTGTGAGAAGCCATGTCTGCTGTTTCTGCTGAGAGCCGAAAGGGTTAAGGTGATATTCTCTTCAAGATTGTCAAGATTGAAGATGTACTTATTTCCCATAATTTGGTGAAGTTAACTGGT
>NC_029786.2:100872435-100882559 GCF_000816755.2 Arachis ipaensis | reverse complement strand
AAACAGAACTGAACACCCAATTATGTTATGGATAAGCAACAAATGCGAAAGCTTACATAGGGCATAATTCATAACTGAATGACAATAACACTAGTTCATATAAAAATCTGCAATAATGCAGTGATCACAATAACAAGCAAAAAAATACTGAGCATTATTTCAGCTATATTCCAGCAACTTAGTTAGTATTTAGAAGTTGCAGAGGTGTCTATGAATCACCATGACCAAACAAAAAAGACAAAGATAATTATTTCACAAAACACACAAACTTTCAGAATTTCAACCTAAAGCTATGAACATAATCACTTCTTTCTTGGCGGTTTGAACCCTGGAGTGGGCACAAACTTGAGGAAGTTGGCCAGCCGTGCTGCAGTTGCATCACTAGTCCCTCCATTGGATTTAATGATGCAGAGCCAATTAGAGTATGTGACCTTCTTCTAAGTGGCAGTTTCCCAGGTCTTGTAAGTGTCTTCCTCTTTTGTTCATGCTCCTGCAATGCAGACAGTAATAAAGCCTAGAAAATAAGATGAATGTCAAATAATAAAAATACATTACATGAAGAATTATTGTACAGAATACCTTTTGGGAGTTTTCGGCTTCAGAGTATGAGGGCTGAGACAGATCAATCTCAGCCTGCTGGATATCCACTTCCACAAGAGTGGCAGGATCAGGGGCAGATGCAGTAGTAGTAGCAGACGCTGTTGCAGTTTCAGATCCTGTAGCAGTAGCAGAGGCAGTTGCAGCTTGAGTTGCATTAGAAGTAGTTGTTGTAGCTGCCGCAGAGGCAGTTGCAGTGACATTCTGAGCAGCAGCCTTAGGGTCTTTAGCAGCAGCCTTCTGCAGCTTCAGCAGCTTTCTTCTTCTCACACCCTCTTTTTGTATGACCTTTCTGCAAGCAATACTTACAAGTGAATGGTCGTAGTTGTCTCTTCATAGTGGTAGCTGGATTTGATTTCTTTCTAGACTGACCTCCTTCATCCCCATCCTTCCTCCTCTTGGTTTGGAGCTGTCCCGGTTTTCTCTTAACCAATGGTGCCAATGGTCTATTGTTCTCAGATCTTTCCCATAATTGTTAGCCAGGTAAAGGGTTTATGTGGTGGGAGCAAGTGGCTTTGTACGACTCCATTGTCAGGAGCTTGTGGTAGAAATCCTCTGGCCACTTGTTCACTCTAGCAATAGCAGCACAAGCGTGAACACATGGGATTCCTACAACAACATAAACAACAATAACGATTTGGTGAATAGTTAATTTGGTTCACTAGGCAGACTACTTAAATAATTAATTAACAGTTAAATATATTACCAGTTAGCATCCAAAACTGACAAGTACATAGCTTTTTCCCCAAATTCACTACATGGTGCGTAGGGTGTCCATGTACCTCGAACTCCTCGTATCCGGTGTCTCCAGCCCAGATTGGTTGCCACTGCCTAGATTCCTTCCTTAGCTTCTCCAGTCTGCTCTTGATCACTAGGAGAAGTATCCCCATATGATTATCCAGCTTCACTTTATTTTTGGCCATTGTCCTCATAACGAACATCCTAACCTCTTCAAGCAGTGTGATTATAGGCTTCCTCCTAGCTTCTTAATATTTGCGTTGAATATTTCGCACGCATTGTTACATATTGAGTCTAACTTTGACTTGTGATTGAACTGAGATCATCTCACACATCTCTCTTAGGTATGCATCACTGTTTAACTTCCTCAATCCCTCCCCTATGCTCTTTTTAGGTACAAGCCACCAAACTTCCTTCATTCTGTCATAACCTAGCTCCTATAGTTTCTCAAGTAAAATACATCCAGCATATCCACCTCAACATCACCCAAGCAGTTTCTGTTGTCAGAATAGTAACCAATCTTTCCATCCACACCCTTTTCAAAAGTTCCTCCATGATGAAACATGTCTAGTATTTCATCCATCTGCAAGATACGTAAACAAACAAATTAAACACATGCAACACTAACTTCTGACCATAACTAGACAACCGTATCATTAGAGAAAAGAGCCCTTGTTGGATACATAAAAAAAAACAGAGCAACACAAGCTCCATGCTAACATCGTAAGCACAAAAAACCTAACAACATAGAAATCTCAACAAAACACCAAATGAAGATGAAATCTCCTTCAATCAACACATCACGTGAAGAGCCATCAATGAAACCCAAAAAAAAAATTTTAAATTTCAACTACACACTGTATTTTTAACCTTGTTGATGCTGACGATGATGATACCCTCTGGATCACCAACTTTCTATGATTGGCGTCCTTCCTTCTCCTGCCAATAAACTCAAAAAAGTACTAACCAGAACGTGCCGTAGTGTGACAACATTCTCTGGACGAAAGGGAGAAGAAACGTTTGAAGAGAAGTAGAAGAAAGACTAACGAGTAATCAACTCTTTCCCTAAGCAACGTTTCAATTCCCCTCCATCATAAAACGACACCGTTTTGATTCATCAACCCCTCTAAGCAAAATGACGTCGTTCGGGCAGCTTACGTGGAGGTGAAACCGCCAACTCAACGTTCCGGCTGCTGAGTCATGTCGGAATTGAGTGGAAGGACCAAGATTTTACACAGAGCTTAAATTGAAAGGTACATTTAGAGCATCTCAAAATTAAAGACAACATTGGTGCACAGACCTAATTTGAGGGACCATCGTGGGATTTACTCCAAGTAAGAGAGGTGAGTTTTCAATTTAACCCTGAAATGCTGAAAAGTGAAAACTCAATCCAAATAGTCTCAAGTCTCACCTCTCTACCTCACTCACCGCAGTTCCGCGCTGTCACCGCCGAACACAACTGCAGCCAACGACGGAGGAAGTCACTCGTCGATCCCCTCGCCGGCTCCTCTGCCTCTTCTCCGCGCCGCCAGTGTCTGCTCGCCTCTGCCTTCTCCGTCCGTGTCTCCCGGCTGCCTTGACTCCGCCGTGCCTCGCATGTCTCTGCCTCCGCCTCGTGCCTCGTCTGCCTCATCATTGTGTTGGCTCCTCTGCAGGCTTTGCTCTGCTCCTTTTCGAAGCTCTGCTTCTGCAACGACCCCAAGTTGGAAAACCGTTCCTCTCTCTGTTTTTGACTTTTTGCTTCTGCAGTGTAGTGTTGGTGAGTTTTTTTGTTTTTAGTTATTCTTATTAATTTTTTATCCTGGATTTTTGTTGTTTTAATGTAGCTTGAAGGACCATGGAGGTTGCTCTTATTGATCGTACCTTCAATCATTGCTTTTTCTGTTCTTTTTGTGTCTTCTTGTTTTCTTTGTTTTGTGGCGTCTTGTTTACTAACTCTCATGCAGCGGTGGTGTTTGGTTGGTTGTCTTGTGGTTCTTTTATGATGTCTTTAGTTTGGCTTGTTCTGGTTTTTCGAATGTTCTTGTTTTTTGTATTGGTGCTGTTCCTCACTTCCAATGTTGGATCTATCAAAAAATGTATTGATGCTAATTGTATTTATATGTAAAATTGATTGATTTAATTTTTAATAGGTATAAATAAATTGTATTTGTATTTAAAACTAATTGATTTAATTTGTTGTTTTCTTTGTTCTTGTTCCTTTTTCGAAGCTTGTATACTAAAGTTGGAGAAGCTGAGAGAGATAATAGAACAGACGACATTTTCATTAACACTATAAAATTTGTCTCCTAGCTTGATAATCAAATGATGAAGATTCAATAAAAGGGTCTTTCTTCTGGTGTTGTGTAGCACTCTTTAATTTTTTCAGTAGATTAATCACTTTGCAATTGTTTGATTTGGAGGTCAGTGATAATAAATAAGAGTTTGTTTTAAAAAGAGAGAGAATGGAAAGGTTCTAGCAGTCTTAAGTTTCAACATGAAATTTTCATTTGAGTTATAGTTTTTTAGTGATATTTGTCTTGTTTTTCATTCACGAAGGGTCTTCTATGTTATGTTCTTTGGCCTTTTTGTTTTTCTTTGCTTGTTTAGAACAAAGATGCTAAAAGTGCAAAAAAAGAGTGACTGTAGAAGATATATTGTGGCACATAAACGGATGTTTTCTTTTTCTTGATTAATCTCTGGATAATTGATTATTTAAGCGAGACCAGGTCAACAAGTTTAGCCTGTGATCCACCGATTGAACTTGTAATTCAGTAATCCAGTATTTCGACCGGTTCGGTTCTTATAACTATGATTTTAGGACCTTCAATTTGGTGTTTTCTTTCTGTTTTATTTATTTATCTTTTGGTTGCTGTAATTCGCTTTTCAGATTAAATTGATACATTGCTGCAATTTTTATCAGATCTCATCATTCACGCCCTTACCCAATCGCTCAATCTGAGACTGACTCTCCCTTCCCTCCTCCTTGCAGCCGTCCACACTCAAGGCCTCACCTCTGTTTCTTCTTCCTCTTCTCGTGCTTCCTTATTCCGTTTGTCGTTGCCATCGTCGTCGCAGGTGTCAGCATCCGATTCGTGTTCTTTCCGTCTGCCTCTGCTCATGCTTCTTGAGTCTGGGTTACTGTCTGCCTCTTCATATTCCGGTTCGTTGTTGCCGCCCTCTGCTTTGCCTTGCTCGGGTTGGCTTTCTGCCTCTGCTCCTCTAGGATTTTTATAGTGAAAATATACACGTTAACTAATTTAGTTCATAATTAGTTGGTAATTAATTAAAATATATAATCTTTTATATTGTTAGTGCACTTGTTCAGTGAGTGTGTAAAGAGAGTCTTGTGCGCAAAAGCAATTCAGTGTAGGGAATAAGGTCAATTCACTGCCTTAAAAATCAACCTTCATTCATGGCCTTAAACAGTGGCCCTCAGAGTCTCTCATCACAAGTGTTTACCAAGGAGCGTTTCATTCCAATCTCCAACTTCAGCTCTAACCCCTGTGCTGTTCTCAGGTGCTGTTCCCAAAACAATTTTTTTTTTACTACTTTTGTGTGTCACTGTTTTTGTTCATGTTCTCATAACCTATTTAATTCAGGGAGTTATGGTCTGAGAAGACAGATAATCATACAAGGGTTCAAGAGCTCCACCAAAATGAGAAACCCAGATCAAGGAATTCGTGTAAAAGAGCCAAAGACATGGCTAATCTCATCAATTATAAACCTTGGTCAAATCAGTTGCTGTCTTCATTCACTACCCTTCTTTCCAAAACCAATGTGCTTCAGACTTTATGCCATATCAAGGAACCTTCCAAGGCCTTTCGGTTCTTCAAGTGGGCACATGAAATGGGTTTCCCGCACAGTGCTCAATCCTACTTCATGATGTTGGAAATCCTTGGTCGTCAGAGGAATCTCAATGTTGCTAGGAATTTTCTGTTTTCCATTGAGAAAAAGTCCAATGGGGAAGTCAAGCTTGAGGATAGGTTCTTCAATAGCTTAATTAGAAGTTATGGTGAAGCCGGCCTCTTCAAAGAATCCATTAAGCTTTTTGAGACTATGAAGTCAACTGGTGTATTACCATCTGTGGTCACATTCAACAGTGTTTTGTCTATATTGCTAAGGCGGGGCCGGACCAATATGGCAAGAGCTGTGTACGACGAAATGCTTGGGACATATGGTGTCACTCCAGATGTGTACACATACAATATTTTGATCAGAGGGTTTTGCAAGAATTCCTACATTGAAGAAGGGTTTAGGTTCTTTAAAGAGATGATGAGCTTTGATTGCGATCCGGATGTTGTTACATATAATTCACTCGTTGATGGCTTGTGTAAAGCAGGGAAGGTTAGTATAGCGCATAACTTAGTGAATGGTATGAACAAGAAATGCAAAGATTTGAATTCTGATATTGTGACTTACACAACTTTGATTAGAGGGTATTGTATGAAACAAGAAGTAGATAAAGCATTGTTTATTCTTGAAGAGATGACTAGTAGGGGGCTAAAGCCAAATGTAATTACGTACAATACTCTGATAAAAGGATTATGTGAGGCACAAAAGTTGAACAAGGTAAAGGATATTTTGGGCCAAATGATGGGAGATGGGACTTTCATACCAGATACATATACCTTCAATATATTAATTCATGCACATTGTTCTGCAGGAAACCTCGATGAAGCATTTAAGGTGTTTGAAAACATGAAAAACCTTCAAGTCCCAGCAGATTCAGCCTCGTACAGTGTTCTGATTCGGAGTTTGTGTCAGAGAGGTGACTATGATGCAGCAGAGAAGCTGTTTGATGAATTATATGAGAATGAAACTTTGTTAAGTAATTATGGTTCCAAGCCGATTGCTGCCTCATATAGTCCTATTTTTCAATATTTGTGTGAACATGGGAAAACTAAGAAGGCTGAGAAGGTACTTAGACAGCTAATGAAAAGGGGAACACAAGATCCCCTATCATATAAGACCGTGATTATGGGGCACTGTAAAGAAGGAGCATATGAAAATGGTTATGGGATTTTGGTATGGATGCTAAGAAGAGATTTTGTTCCTGATTTTGAGATATATGATTGTTTGATTGATGGTTTTCTTCTGAAGGATAAGCCTCTTCTTGCAAAGGAGACTCTAGAGAAAATGCTAAAGAGCTCCTATAAACCCAAAACATCTACCTTGCATTCTATATTGGCAAGACTTTTGGAAAAAGGTTGTGTTCATGAGTCTACCTCCCTTATTGTCATGATGCTGGAGAGAAATATTAGACAAAATATAAACCTGTCAACTGAGAATTTACTGCTCCTTTTTGGTTCTGGACTGCGAGATAAAGCATTTCAGATCATTGAGTTGCACTATAAGAATGGATACCGTGTTAAAATAGAAGTGGTTCAATTCCTTTGCCAAAGAGGAAAGCTACCAGAAGCATGCAAGCTGTTGTTGTTTAGTATGGAACATCATAGAAATATTGATATTGACTTGTGTAATTCAGTTATTGCGGGCCTTTGTAAAATTAACAAGGTTTCAGAAGCATTTAATTTATGCTATGAATTAGCGGAGAAAGGTTTACATCAGGAACTGATATGCCTAAATGATCTGATAGCAGCTCTAGAGGCAGGAGGGAGATTAAAGGAAGCTGCATTTATATCGAAGAGAATGCCAAGAGTCGACCTAAAGTGAGTTAAATTCACTTCTTTTTCAGTCTTTTGTTCTCATCTGTTCCATTTTGATCATATATTGATAGCATAATAAGCTTCTGATGCTGCATAGTTATGTCTGTTTCATCTTTAGAATATTTTTGTTTGACACAAACAAAATTGATCTAAAACATTTGACAGATAAGGTGCTAGGGACAGTTATTTGTGGATGGTAGTTTCTGAGTGAATGTAGACCGGAGAAGCTTTTGCGCAGAAGCAGATAAGCCCAGTGTCCAATAGATCCATTGTAATGGCAAGTAACATTATACTTTACGCATTGTTCAGTTTCTTTTTCTTGATTAACCTCCTCATGTTAATTGTTGTAATCAAGCCAAGTTTGTGGCAGATATTAAGTTTTAAAACATATCCAATTTGTTGAAAACTTACTCCATTTCCGCTGTTGTGTTTACAGGTCTTCTAAAGTACATAGTGGTAGGACCTTTTTCTTTGTGAGAAGCCATGTCTGCTGTTTCTGCTGAGAGCCGAAAGGGTTAAGGTGATATTCTCTTCAAGATTGAAGTAGAACAAGATGTACTTATTTCCCATAATTTGGTGAAGTTAACTGGTATTTCAGCAGGAATAAGACCTGTAGACATAAACCTAAGAAAGGACTTAAGATTTAATTGTTTGTAAATATGACTTGTATATAATAGAAAGTAACTACATTGTTTGATCTATATAATTGACCCGTTTGCTAACTAAAGATGAGTTGGTCTTCAAATTGATCAAAATAGAAAATCGAACATTATTGGTTGTTAAGGTTAGTTCAGGTTTAGCTGCTGATTTCAGGGCTTCATGCTCTAGTAGTAGTAGTAGATCCATATTATAATTAAAATTAGTTCAGGTTTAGTTGATCTATATATGAATGCATAGGAATTATGAAACTATTATAAATAAATATAAAGTAATATATTATGAAGTCATTATTGCAAAATGAACTTCATGATGATTGGATGAACATGCATAACAATTTATTTGCTGAAATTTCTGAGCATAACTCAAACAAAAATGTTGCCTTTCCAATGTATAAGCAAGTTAATATATTTTGCTGGAAATGTTGTGAATTCAATTGAGTTTTGACTGATGCTATGGATTGAGGTTGGTTGGAATTGTGAGAACCATAAAAGTGGATATATGTCCAATTTTAGGGGAGGTTATGTCAAATTTTTTTTGAAATAATATAAATGTTGAAGGATTTGTGTTGTATATATGCTGATTAATGTTAATAATATATTCTCTTTGTAGACATGACGACAGGTATTGAGTCAGAGACTATTGAGTCACATGCTTCATCTGTGCATGACACAAAGTTATCAGAAATAACAACTAAATTTGAGGTAATGGTATCATCATTTCAAAGAGATTAGTCATTTGATGATGTTTCATATCTCTGTCAAACACTGAAAGAGAGACTTTTTTTTTAGGCAGAAACAATTGGCCAAGGGCCTGATTGAGCCAGTGGAGTCACTATTTGAAGCAGGTGGAAAAGACACTTGGGTTTCAATAAGGAAGCTTCTTAAACGTGAGACTGAAGCTGCCGTAACAGAACTTTCAGCTTGTATTTCTGGTTTTGAATTGGATGAAGAAACAGTTGAAAGAATGCAACAAAGCTTAAGGGACTATGCAAAACAAATAGTGGCAAATAAAGCAAAAGAAGAGTCAGGAAAGATTCTGATTCGCATGAAGGATAGGTAACAATATTTTCTAAATATAAATCTTGTCAATTCTTTAATCTATGTACCAATCATGTGTCTGTATTGCAATTTGCAAGATTTATTTTATAAATTGATTGATTTTTGGAGTTTGGGAATTGGATAGTAGTAAGGATTGAAACTAGTCATGATGCTTTGCTATGTATTTGTGAAGCCCCTGAATGATATCGGAGTGCCAGGATTTTTCAAGCAAGAGGATGTTATTATCAGTGCCAGAAATTTTCAGGACAAGAAATTAGGATAAATTATTAAAAATAAAACTTGCTCGTTATGTTGGCAGTGAATTCTAACCGGGCAGGATAAGGCCTGTTGTTATTGTCTTTTGCCCCCATTTGTTTTGTTTTTGTTTTTGTAGGATGCCTGAAGATAACATTAATATTTTATGATATATCATATTATATATTGTTGAGGATTCATAGATTTACTACTACTTCAAATCATTGCACAAATGACAAATCATGAACAAATAAATAAACCAGAAAAGACAAATCATCATATATATCATGATTCATGAGTCAACAAAAGATGAGCATTTCCATTCCAACTACTTTACATTGCATAATTACTTTAATGACCTTGGAAGTGCATAGAGAGGGAGACCCTTATCCATTTGAAGAGTAAACATGACCTTATAAGTCACACATTGTGTTTCATTTGCTAGTTTAAACCTGAAGAAGCGTAGAAGAGCCATTACCACTATTTTCATCTGTCTGTAAGAAAACTCCTTTCCTAAGCATATACGTGGTCCACCCTGCAATTACAATCATATATATAAGCAATATTAAATAGTTAGCAAATATTTTTTTTGTCAACATTTGTCTAGGAGTAATTTGTACATATATTTACAAACATTTTACACCTAACAAGCATATAATTTACACTTATATTTTTCAAAATTTTGCACATATAAATCAATATAGTTTGTAACTAAATTTTTCAGAATTTGCACACAAATTAGTAAAATTTATTTGTTAAAGACAATTTAATATTTGTGCTGGTTAAATAATAACCAAAAATACTAAAAATTGTTGGGCTCTAAAAATTTCTCTATGTATATATTAAACCTTAGCTTATATCGAAATGCTTAAGTGTTCAAACTTCAGAGAGCAAATTAAGTCATTAATTATTATATATATGTAAATTATTAGTTCACATCAATGTAAATTTTTTGTTTTTGTTTTGAATTAAATTTTTTAGATCATAAGTAGTTTTTTGTAACATTTTAAAATTTAACTTAAAAATTGGGAATAATATAAAACAAATAAATGACTTGACTTGTTCTTAAAACGCATAATGCTTTCTCAGTAAAATAATAATGTGATTTTAGACTAAGGATATGTGTTTGTGTCAACTTATTTTTATTTTAAAAATAACTTTTTTTTTACAAAAAATGTTATCAGTTTTT
>NC_029786.2:100870303-100872397 GCF_000816755.2 Arachis ipaensis | reverse complement strand
TTTCACATATTTGGATTATTTGTGAAAATAATAAAATTTCAATAATTTTTTTATTTTTCAAAATAAAAAATAGTAATTTTGGAAGAAAATAATCAAATTTTAACCTTTTTTGTTAATTATATAAAATATTTTTGTGCTAGAAAATCATAATACTCAAAAGATGAACAAGGTAACGTAACCATACTGATCTAATTGTATATCTCTTGAACAAATTAAATTAGTAGGGCCTAGCCAAATTTTTTTATTTTGAATATTCTTATTTATATGATATATATGTAATAGCTAGTACGTGTCTGTATTTAGTGTTATATATATATATTGTTATATTAACTAAATGAAAGGAAAAGATGGTACGAACATGGAAAGCTACGAATTTGAATGGAGATTGAGGTTGAAAAACTCCATGATGGAGCCATCTTTGAGGAAGAAATTCTTCAGCATCTTCACCCCAAATGGAAGACATTCTTCCCATAGAATATGTTAAGTAGTACACTCCATCTCCCTTCTTCACTTTGTATCCATCTGGCAGAATGTCTGCTTCATTTGCTGTTCTTCCATCCTATATTTTTGAAAAATCATTGAATCTTAGAGATATAATCATTTATGGCATCTTTTTTAATTAGTTTAAATTTTTGAAAAAAAGTGACATTATGATATAGTATCAGACTTCTATATCTAAAAATTTAGATTATGATCCTTGATAAATCTTAAAAGATTAAAAAAATTATAAGACAAATAAAAAGAGAAAAGAATGTCTATCTAAAAAAAAATTAAATAGCTTTATTTTTTTTAAAATGAGTAGAGATTAAAGTGGATGAGTAGCAAGTGTGAATAAAGAAGAGATAACTGAAGATAGTTTTGATCAAAATCATAAAAGTTAGTATATATTTATACAAAAATGATATTTGTACATCAATATCAGCCACAAAATCAGTCACCAATATATTTGTGTATAAATATATATATGGTTTAATTTATTTTCAATGTGTATATATTTCAACATATATTTTATACTCATGGCTAATTTTGATTGCTGATTTTGGTATACACATTATAGTCAATACTTATATATTATACCAGAGGGACAGCAGGGTAGAGTCTCAATGTCTCTGTCAATGCAGCATGAAGATAATGCATTTTATCAATGGTATCATCTGTTAAATTGGACACAAACTCATCAATGTTTTCTTCTCCTTCATGGCTACTATAACAAGTGACATTATCTCTCACTTCTTGTGCAATCTTTTCCTGAAGAAGAGGGTTCTTGCAAAGCATGTAGAAGAACCATGTGAGAGTATTTGCACTTGAGTCTTTTCCAGCTAACATAAAGTTCATAATTATATCCCTCAAATACTTATCTGTCATAGTTTTTGGATCCTTCTTGCTCTCCATCAAAAACCTTGACAGTATATCCTCTTTAACATTCTGAAATTAAAAGGGTGTACTAATACTACATTAGATTTTGAATTACTATAGCATTGTTAATCCAACAAATTAAACTCTTACCATTAAAGATAAAATAAATTGTCACTAAAAATATATATTTTTTGTACTATTTGATAGTATAACATAAATCTTCTTGACTATATTTTTGTGCCCTTAAAATTAGAGTGGATAATTACTTACTCACGTGCGTGAACAAGAAAATAATAGTCATCATAGATTTAGAAAAGAGATAAGAAATTGGTCAACTCACAGAAGAAGACTCTTCTTGTTGAACTGTCAATTGTGCTTTTCTGGCCTTAATTATTCCATGGACAAAATCATCCATTAATTTAACCTTTTTCTTAAGGGTAGCTTCACTACCAATGTTAAGGAACCTCTTGATCTTCCAAAATGGATCAACATAGCGCCAATAGATCAATGCATTTGATTCATCAAAGGCCTTCATGAACTCAACTCCTTCTTTGCTTGATTCTTCTAAGCAATTCAATTCTGTTCCAAACCCAACTTCACAAATTGAGTCCAAAGCGGATCTCATTAATAAATCCTACAAAGAAAAAAAAAACATGTTGATGTGATCATAATAAGTCCATACAGTGAAATAAAAATATTTAATAACAAAAATAAATTAGCTAAAAACTTTCAGAATTT
>NC_029786.2:100860188-100870041 GCF_000816755.2 Arachis ipaensis | reverse complement strand
TACCGAAAATAAAATTTTAGCATTTGAAAAAGGAACTTTAATATAGTAAATCCTATTACAGGTTAATTATCCAATTTTAAAGTCACCAAAAAAAAAATTATCCAATTTTAAAACTTTTGTATATGGGGTTTAATATATGGATTTTATTTTATTGGCAACTTTGATATAATAATAGAATATAATAACAAAACAAATAGTGCAACCTTGGGATTATAAATTCACTCGAAAATATCATCACTATATATAAACAAAAAATCAAAATAAGTAATACATAAATTTATATGCTGTATACAACCAAAATCATTTCCAAGAGTAAAAGGACTTGGAGAAGGCTCAAGTTCTTGTTTTCTCTCTTTTTTTTTTCCCTCAGATTTTAATACTTGCTTCATAGTCTGATGTCAAAAACTTCCACAATTTTTATTTTAGCTATTACAAAAAAGTGACAACTTTTTTTATATATAAATTTGGAATTGTTTCCATGAATAACTTAGACGGATTTAATACAAAACATTGATGATAGTATGATACACACAACAAATTAAGCTAATAGAATGATATCACAACTTTATAGTAAAAATCTAACCACTTACTTGCAAATCAAAAGCCACACCTTGATGAGAAAATTCAGATAAAACTCTAACAAACTTAGAAGCATTCCTTCTAAAAACAGAGCAACTAAAGTCCCTAAGAACTCTTGTGGAAAATTCATAGCTAGCAAGCTTCCTTTGTTGCCTCCACTTCTCACCATCAACAGCAAAAATCCCTTCACCAAAAAGATCACTCAAAACATCTTGATTGTACTTCCCTTTTGAGTACTTATCAAACTTTGTTTTCAATATGTGCTCCACGTTTCTCGTGTCCACCGTGTACAATTCGCTCTGATCCGGCGTGAGTAGCCGGAAAGTCGGATTCGTCTTGGCCAGTTCTGTATGGTAGTCATGGAGGTTCTTGAAGTGGAGGAGTTGGTTAAACACTGTGCCTTTGCATGGGGCATAGTTTGAGTTACCTATGGATTTTCCTTTTAACATCATGAAACATAAGCCTAAGAAGAGACATAGAAAAGAAAAGGGTATGAAAGTCAACATGGTGGATAAAACTTCCATTGTTGTGTGTGTGTGATCAAAGGTGAAATGGTTTTGTATATTTCTGTAGGTGAAGGGATTTGAGGTCTATTTATTTGTTGAAAATTAAATGATGAAAACAGCTTAGCCAATAAGACAAATTGCTTCAAAGTAATAATTTTCTTTTTTAGTAGTAAGAATTTAATTTATATATTGTTACATCGGATAAAATATTTTATTCCATCACTCGTTTGTCGTTAATTTCAAAGCCCTACAAATACAAATTATCTAATTAATGGCAATTCAAAACTCTTTTACTTTAATTATATATTGTTGCTTTAACAATCAAACATTTTAAAATTCTATATTATATATAGTCAAGTGATTTGTTTTTATGTACAAAAGAAATGTTTTAAAAAAAATTATTAGTCACCTTTCATGTCTAACAGTGACATTAAACTTTGTCTATTTCTTATTGGTATGTTTGGACTTTGTTTGTAATTAAACAAATGGGTGCAGATACTGATTTGGTGGAAAAAGTAATTTTATAAAGAATATATAGATAGCACAATTCATAATTCATGATTGTTTGTTTAAATTATTATTAGTAGTGGTGGTTAGCTTTCTGAAATTTTTCAACATTATAATTAGCATTAGTAGAAATTTAATTTATTAGAATAAATAACGATATTTTTGTTCAACTATTTCTTCTTTTGTTTATCAATGGTTGCTGTTCCTTCTTTATGTTTGTTCTTTATGTTTCTGGATTCATTTTATCGTCTGTTTTTTTTTTTGAATTTGTTAAAATCTCCTATTAGGGTTTACTTTATTATAATGCTCTCTTTTGCGGTAAGAGACAAGATCTTTTCTTTGTTCTTGAATCCTTATACCAAATCTCTTTATCTGATAAGGCTGAATGGCGATGGATGCCAATAGAAAAGATTCAAACAGGTATGGTGCTGATCTTTTCTTTGTTGCATTTTTAATTCCATTGAAGTCTCATTTACTTTTCCATTCAATATATTTCAGATTAACTTTTGAAAATATAGTTTTTTTTTAATTCTTTTTCAGATATTTTTCATGTTGTAATTTAATTTTATTGGCTTCTCATTTATATGTAGGCCAGATTTCAGAAGTTGTCGTAATCTGTAAAATATATTGTATAGTAGTTTTTCAAAGTGATTTCTTGGGTATTTTTCATTAATATGCTTTTAATTTGTTACTTCTTTTTTTTTTTACTTAGTTAGTTGGTTTCTTGGTTAAAAGTCTCAGTCTTAGATTCTAATCGTACCATTATATGCTAATAGGAGATTTTTAGCAACCCAGTAATATTGGCCCAACGGAAAAGAACCGATTTTTAGATTTCACCTTTTCAGTAAGTAGGTAACGAAATATATTATGGTTTATTATATCATGCATGTTAACCGATTAAAGAGGTGGGTTAAATCTTTAACTTCGAATGGTTTGTTTTTAATTTATATTCAGTTAGCGGTCTTTTCTACTTTCCTCCTCTTGATTGTTTCTTTTCCCTGTTAGATGAGTTTGATTAGCTAATTATGAGTTCCTGATCTTTCTAATCTCAAATGGGTGTAGACTACAACAACTCTAAAAAGATTAGTTTTGATAAATTATCAATGTCCATTCAAAATAAATAATAAAATCGTTAGTAATCATACATATATTGATACTGACTTTGAAAATTCAGCATTTATTAATACGTGAAAAGATGATTCGAAGTTCATGTACATGATTTGGTTTCAGAATCCATCAAGATAACAACAATTTCTTTTTCATTGTTTCTTTCAAAACTTCAGTATTTTTTCTTGGACATTCAAAAAGACCTCATATGTGTTAGTTACTTAGTTACCTATTTTTGTGATACTCATTATAATGTTAGTTCATTTACGTGATTATTTTTCTCTTGTGTTGCTCAGTTGGTAATAATGGTAGATTTAAAGGTATATATACCTCTCTTTGCTAAATAATTACGTAAAATTATGTGAAGCATTTTTAGTATGTTTTGTTACACATGAATTAACTTTGGAAAGAAATTTGAATATAGGGTGATAGAGCTCTTCCCTCGACTTTTGTTTCTACTCGGATTAGGGCCAATGTTCTATGTCATTGACGAGCTAGATAATTGTTTAGTGCTGGAGGTGATAAGAAAAAATGATCAGTTGCTCATAACTGACTCCTCATTTAAACAGATTAGAACTTTCTATTTTATCAATAGAGGGGTATCTGTTCAATTTAGGTATGTCGGTTTTGGAAATTTTTTTTTATTTCATTGTGGAATCATGACAACCAACCCATCCAAGTTCACCTTGATCCTGACTGCTATGTGCCTGAGCTAATGGACCCAGAGACACTTGATAATGTATCAAGAGTATTCCACATAAAGTATACCAGGATTGATGAGGACTCATCAGCTGATGTGATGGTTCTATCTGGGTCTGAACCATCTGATGATCAGTTTTCATCAGATGGTGATGCAAACAATGATCAAGATGAGACACTGGTAGGGGATAATCCGCATAATCGATAGATTTGTCTAGTGGAAGTAGTTTATCATTGGAGGTCAACGAACAAAGTAACGCGACAAACGAATTGTCTGATCATAGGTAATGCTAAATGTAACTTTTTTCCTTGTGTTTTGGATTTTAATATCATGGGATAGCTTGCTATTTTTTAGTGTGGTGACTAACATATTCATATTATCCTGAATTAGATACACTCTAGAGGTTTATTATGAAAAGATCATCACAGCTTCGGATCTGGGTCAATCTAGATTGGTAACTTGATCTCAAAAGAGTGATTTCTTTTATTTTTTTTTCTTGCAAGCTTATTGAATATTCTTCCTAAATCTGTTATTCATTGTGTATGAAAATATTATGTTTATCTTAACTATGAATTATTTGTTGCAGTATTTGGCTTCGAAATTTGTTGCGTATCTTAAACTAGATGGAGATGGTTCGATTTGGACCATCACTGGTCCATATTCCAATGTAGAGAAGAATGTGTTCTTTTTTCACTTACTGAAAAGTGGAGGAAGAGGTGGAGAATGGAAGTTTGGGGTCGAGTGAAATGAATGTTGTAGAGTATACAATTTAAAGGAGGGGGACATCATTACCTTGAAACTCGGCTCGATAGCTAACCGCCCGATAGAGTTGTCGATTCAGCGATGTTAGGCCTCTTATGTATAACTCTATTTGATAGATATTTTGAATTATATGTTAAGTTGTTTTGGACATATTTTGTTTTTTAATTAATGAACAAATTTATATATGTTGTAAATATTTTGTTTTGGTATCAATAGGTATCTTGACGTTATGTGTTTTTAAGATTATACGTAATAGTAAACTACATCTCTGCTGGACTTCTTTTACCTATTTTTTTAGTGTCTAACAATTGTTATTATATTTTATTATCTTTTATTATCTTAGAAAACATGTTATACCATTTATTGATATATTGAATAATTGTTGTATTCTATTATTTTATTTTAATGTAGTGATAATTTTGTAATTATCCAAATATAATATATTTTTATAGAATATATTTTAGTTATATTCTTAGTATTTTTCTTTTAAAAAGATTTAAATTTCGTGAACCCCGTGCATTGCACGGGTTATCACGCTAGTAATGGCAAATTGAAAATATAAAATATAAAATAATTTTAAAACGTTACCTGATATGAATTGAAAAAAAATTAAGTCTCTACTTAAACTTAAAAAATCTAATAAGTTAACATTTTCATTCATTTTAACCTGTTTAATTAGTATCTATAATCATTAATCACCAAAAACATAGACAGCATGCCACAGTTTGTTTTTGGAAGTTAAACAAGATAAGGGCTCAATTTTATTCTCTCGAAGAAAGCAAATTTTAAGATTCGTAGATAAACGACGTCGTTTTTGGCTTCCCCGACTTCAGCCAATTCAAAATTTCGAACATAATAGCCGTTTCGAATCGCGCCTTCCTCCTCCGCCATCTTAATTCGTTCTGCTGCCGTCGTTGTCGTCGTTCATTTCTCCACCGTCGAAGAGCACCACAAGAAACTTTCCACCACCACGCTCTGTCACTCGCACTCCCTCCATCCCTCTCGTTTTCTGTCGCTGCTCGCTGAAGCTCGTCAGCGTCGTCGCCGCTTCTACAGTTCTACCTCTTCTTCTTGTCGCCGTCGGTTCAGGTAGGCTCCGTCGTCCCTTCCCTGTCCCTAGCCCTAGTCCTTCCATTGTGATTCTGTTCCAATTACATTGATTCTCTTGCAACTGAATCTGTTCTGTTCTCAAACAATTTAGGGTTTTATTACACTTTATCTTTACTTTTATAGAGACAGAGATGGCAAGCTTTCTGTGAAGGAACTCCAGCCCGCTGATTCTGATCAAATCTATTCTCAGGTACCTCCCTTCATTCTTCTCTTCCTTGTTTTTTCACTATCTGTTACTACTAATTAGGAAGATCCTTAGAGAAGAGGACTGAGGGAAATTAAGGGCGTTGCATATACTTGTATCTTGACTTTTTCTATCTTCAATTTTTGGTGGTATCATTCTTCTAACGTTTTTCAATTTTCATTCATCTTATTTAAGCTTTTGTTTTTGGAGTGGCAAGACAAGAACTATATCCAATTTCTGCATCTTCTATGCCAATCTACATAATATCTATGTAGTTAATGCATCAGATGTTGGTGAGAACCAAAACTAACTTCCATTGTCATTAGTTGCAACTAAATACACAGTTGTAAATATTAATAACTATTTAGAATCATAGTTATCCTGCCTTGATGAATAAAAAGTATTAAACAGTTCCTAGTAAGGGAAGCAGTTAATCACTTTATCTATTGTATTTGTATTATTCTTTTTTTGACTAATTCTGTTCTCCATTTTTCTCTTTCTCTTGTTCTTTGGCCTTTGCATTCCACTTAGAATTCTGGCAGCCACTTTTTCTTTCTTATTCTGTTCTTTCAGATTTTCAAAATTGATCAATATTATTGGTTGCTAGTTCACAGCGCAACTGTTTGTTATACAATCCTTGTCAAAATTTTCATTTTCAAGATATATATATATATATATATATATATATATATATATATATATATACTCTGTGTGTGTGTTGATTGAATCTACGACATGTCAAATTAAAGCAGCTAACTCTTCTGTTCTCCATTTTTCTCATCCTATTGATCTTTGAAGTTATGAAATATACTCAGCATTACTATTTTTGTCTCTGCCCCAGGCAGCAAATCCTTGAGAATTTGATTGGTTTGTGAAGGGTGTGATATTGAATTATACAGCCTTCATCTTGAGGTCGGTCCTTTCTTTTTTGTTTAGGTTGCTATTTCTTCCTTTCCTGCCTTTGCTTTTGATTCCTCTTCCTTGTTTGAATTAGATGAATCTGTTTCATTCCTTTAAGCACAGAAATTTATATTATATCCCTTATTTTACAGTAGGAGCAGTTAAAAAAAATGGAAGAAGATAACTTGCAGCGGCAATGGTCCCTCAAAGACTTTGAGATCGGAAAACCTCTTGGCAGAGGAAAATTTGGCAGAGTCTACGTTGCGAGAGAAGTCAAGGTCTCTCTCTCTCTCTCTCTTCCTGTCTATTATTTTATTATTATTTTTCTTAATTTTTCTGTTTGGTTGTTCAGAAAGTTCCTGAGAAAATAAACATGTGTATGAACTTGATTCTCTCATTGTTCAATTCTGTAAATGTAAGATTGAGCTGTTTATTGCTTAGTTTTCAATTCAGCATCGTGCTCATTTGCTAAGTCTTTGGGAGCTGGGTTTTTAACATACTTTGGTTTGAGTGTTTGATTTGTGAGATAATTCAACGTCTTAGGTTGGTCTTGCGATTTTAGTACTTGGGAAATATATTATTATTTGTATTTTGAGACGAACTTTTTAGCATAAACTGGTCTTCGAGTTCTTGAAATTTAATATGGATGATGTAATTTGATATCGAATTTATTCTGAAAAAAAAATTATGAGTGGAATGTGTATGTGGATGCTCAAAGTTTTAATTGTAAAGGAAAAGAGAGACTAATTAAATTGATATGATGTTTGGAGAGTGTTTTATAATATAGTTCAATCATATAAGATACAACATTGTGTGTATACATTTTGAACTAGTCTGTGTAAGAGTTAAATACTTAGACATTAATGTTGTGAAAACTAAACACTTAGAGCGATTAATTTATAAATATTCAATTGGGTTGATCCGATTTATTTATTTATTTTTTAGAGCAAATATGTAGTTGCATTGAAGATTATATTCAAGGAACAAATTGAGAAGTACAGACTTCACCATCAGCTAGGGAGGGAGATGGAAATACAATCCAACCTTCACCACCCGAACATTCTACGACTATATGGCTGGTTTCATGATCCAGAGCGTGTTTTCTTGATTCTTGAATATGCTCATAATGGTGAGCTCTACAAGGAGCTTAGAAAAAGAGGCCACCTCACTGAGATGCAAGCAGCCACGGTAATTCTTCCTTACTGTGGGAATGTGTGTTTGTGTATGAGATTAATGACTGCAAGTAAAGTAATTGCATTTACATGCTGTGAAATATGGAACTACACAGAGAGGAAAAAGATAATTGTGCACCATGTTCATGGTAGCGATTAGCCTGCAATTAATCTGTGTCGTGGTGCAATATGTGGTGTTCCTAGAGAATAACTGATTGCATTATGTGGTGGTCTGTGAGTTATACTATTGTGTGATTATCTAATATACACACACTCTGTAGTGAGCAATGTGTATCACCTGTTTCACTGGCTCTTTGAAGTAAATCTCTCATTTATGTTGACTCTAACTTCTGTTTTTCTGAAAATTTTAGTATATTTTGAGTCTCACAGAGGCATTGGCATATTGCCATGAGAAGCATGTTATTCATAGGGATATCAAGCCAGAAAATTTGTTGCTTGACCATGAGGTATTCTTCTCCCTTTGCACCTCCTTGGTCTTTAACTTCTTATGCAAACTATGTGGATACTAAGTTATCTATCGAGTTATTGGCAACACGACATTTTGTAGTTCATTATTCTCCTTTTTCTGCAACTCTTCTTTTGGCCTCTTAATGATTATTTTGTGTTTTGCAAATTATAAGATTCCCTCCGAAGTTTTCACATTTTTGTCCAAAACATTTAGCTTTTTTGCTCACTTAGGGAGTGGAAAGGAAAAAAAAAATCTTACTGAAAATTTACTATACTGTGTATGATGATAACATTTAGTAAAGTTGAATCAGCTAATTAGATTTGGAAATTTACATGAACTTGAGTAACCAATATGATAATGGCTTCATTGCAGGGTCGTCTTAAAATTGCAGATTTTGGTTGGTCTGTACAATCTAGGGGCAAGAGACACACTATGTGCGGAACATTAGACTACTTAGCTCCCGAAATGGTAGAAAACAAAGCTCATGATTATGCAGTCGATAACTGGACTCTGGGTATCCTTTGTTATGAGTTCCTCTATGGCGTTCCTCCATTTGAGGCCGAGAGTCAAGCTGATACCTTCAAAAGGTATATATGGAAGTACATGATGAGACTAGTCTGTAGTCAAATAATGCCACTTTTGTTATGTTATTTAATGTATTTAATTTTTGTATAGGATCATGAAGGTTGACCTATCCTTCCCTGCTACGCCAGTTGTTTCTTTAGAAGCAAAAAATCTGATTAGTCGGGTATGTTCACATTTACATATCCATATTCAGGCGTAATCATACACCTTCTATCAACATAATTTGTTGTTCTTACTACAATATGTAAATTGATGTAGCTCTTGGTGAAAGACTCCTCAAGAAGGCTCTCGCTTCAGAAAATAATGGAGCATCCGTGGATAATCAAGAATGCAAATCCCATGGGTAGCTGCACCTAGCGTCAATTTTAGCCATTCACGTTGAAGTTTAGCTGTGTCCTTGAGGATAAAGGCTGTATTGTACATCAAGTACTGTAGTAGTATGTATGAAAAATTTATGATATTGTTGGAGTTCAAAGTATACTACCAACTTGAACAACATTAATCACTTCCAGTGGTTTTAGGATTTCAGCTAGGTAGTTGAAATTGTGTGTACAGAATGTACATGAGACTGAGTTCCATCTATAGGAGTTCATTCATGTATCATTAATCATGCATAATATTGATTTTTCCTTCTCTTTGTTTTAATTTTGGTTCCAGGCATTCAACTTTACAACCTGGATGCACTCCATAATAGTATGTTAAAAATGTTAACAGGGTCCTTTTGTTTTAAAATCTTGACAAACAGTAAACATATTCTTCTGACTTCTGCTTTGCACTTCTCTCCCCAATGCACAACACAAATACGAAGTTGTACAAATGGCTTCCATCTTGGAGCTCAAATCAGCTTTAGTTTGGCAATTGGTCCTCTAGCATTTTTGAGCTTCCCATTTCTTGAGAACTTTTCGTTTGTGAAGTTGAATCTAAAATGTGACTCTCTCCTGCAAATAACGATCATCCCAATGCCATGATTATATAACAGAATGTTCATAACTACCACCTAAATGCCTCAAGAGGACTAAGTAATTGATTATGACATATTCACAGGCAAAGCCCTGATCATAAAAAAACAAAAGGCTTGGTGCTCTGCAAATTAAGCTATATAACGAACATGCAAACAACTTACAACTAACAATCTGCAAGGAGTCAGAAGCAATTAACTTTAACTAAACATCTTCTAAACTTTGACTATCTTATTTTTAGATGATTATAGGGGTAACTTTTTTGTATCTTATTGTGTAATTTTTCTTTATTTGACCATTAGGCCATAGGCCA
>NC_029786.2:100856311-100860079 GCF_000816755.2 Arachis ipaensis | reverse complement strand
ATTTATATATATAATATATATATATAACCCTCACAACTCACAAGAGCCCTCCTACATAATCATACTCGGGTACGAAAACAACACAAAAAGGTGATTGGGGTTTGAGACTAGTGATTACGTGTTTGCCTCTTAAGTCCACATATTTTGGGTTTGAGGACTAGGTCACTCAGTGGAGAACTCTATAGTGAGTGTGTCTCTGTGTGTTAGTTAACCGTTATGTGTTATTCTGTCCAAAAATAATAAAAAAAATTTCTCCCTCGTGCAGAGTGGGTCCCAGTCGAAAACGGTCTCCTGCAAATTACTGAACTAGCACTGTTACCAATGCTGGCCCCAACGTTACACTTGTCACATGAAGAAGTGGTATAAAAGAGAATGGAAACTCAGTAATCAGAAATCAGAAAAGAGACTGAGGAATTCTCCTCCACTTCCCCTTCTGGTTCTTGATTCCATTCTCTAGTCATTTGCAGCTATGACTTGAGGTGGATCAAGATAGCCTGTTTTTGTCACTAGACCTTCAGTTTTGCTGCAATTCCATTTATTCCATTTTTCAACACTTCATACATATACCTTCAAATACACTTTCCCTTACATCACACATCACAGTGTATTCCCATATAGTCTTACTCAATTTTGTACTAACATGTTCTATTTGAGATTTTTTGACACTATATTTATACTTGGCTTCTAGTATTTGACTTTAAGCCTTCGAGGAGTTCTTCAAATCATGTGTCGTGGAAGGGATGATACGAACCATTGTTGAAGAAAGATCAACAAATACAGTTTGTGCTACTTAACTTTCTTTTTATTTGATATTGAATCTGTGCTCTTAAGAATATGATCTTGGTCTTAAGATCTAAGAACTTGGTTAATTATTTTAAGCTTGGCTCATGTTTTTGTTCTTGTTCTGTTTTATTGCTTTTATTTTGTTTTAACTGCAGATGTTAAAGAGTTGGGACAGGTTTGAGTACTTCCCTCAAATGCCAACCATGATCTCATCTTTGTGAGTTTTTTATATCTAGTTTATCTACTTATTTAGTTTAATTAATTGTAGAATTCTATGAACTATGATGATTATTGTAGATAGAGTACGGTGATTATGATATTTCGATAATATTATATTAAAAATTTACATAGTTAATGATGATATTTTTTATTATTTAATAATTCTTAATTTAGTTCTACTTTATTTTTTTAATTAAAAAATATCACTAAACAGTAAAATATATAATCTTAATCAAATTTAACTACTCTTTTGAAACTTTATCAAAATAGAATACACTTTACTAATTAATTATGTCTGTTCTTTACCATGAAACCTCGTACTACCGGCAAGTATTTTAATTATGTCTGTTCTTTACCATAAAACATACTGCTGGCAAGTGCCTTGCTTTATCTTGTTGGCATATGTTGTTGTTAAATAAATTTAAAATTATGTTGCCTTTTTCTTTTGTTAGAGAATCATTAGCATCAATTAGGATCCATTAGTATCGTCTATATTTATGTAGTATATCTGTATATTAATTATAGGATTCTATGCCTTTATTACTCTGATTCATTTAGCAGCTATAAATACCTCTTGTATATTGTACTTTCGATCACAACTCAATAATACACTTTTCATATTATTCTCTCAGTCTCTTGTTTCTAACATGGTATCAAGAGCTTAGGTCTTTTTTTTTCCGATGAATATTAGTTCATAGCCCCTTTGTTTTTCCTTGTCGGCAGTGTTCTTTGGCCTCCTTTTTCGTTCTCTTTTTGACGCTTTGGTTCGTCACCCCATAACCATCTTGTTCGTCTTGTCGCCGTGATTCCAACGCAACCAGAACCGTCGCCATCCGCCTCTGGACGCGCCTCCACGCGCCGCCGAAAGTCGCTGCCACGACCAGTTTGATCTTCCCTCCCGCTGCCACTCGTGCCTATTTGATCGCAATTTTCGAGCTGTTTCCGACGCTTTGGTTTGTCACCTCCAGCATCATCGTGTTCTTCTCTCCGTCAGCTTTCCAAAGCCGCCGAGATCGTCGCCAAAGACCACCGCACTCGCCCCCACGCGCCGTCAGAACATCGCTGTCCACCACCATTTTTTCTCATCCAGAAGCTTCAGCAGCCGTTGGATCTTCGTTCAGATCGGACGTCCCTAGAGCGTCCACGTGTCACCCGGTAAGCTGGTTGGCAACCCTGACCCGCGACGACCCGACCCGAACCTCCCTTGACCCGCGTGTCACCTGTGCGCCAACGTGCCCCCCTTCCGCCTATCCGGTACTGCCACGTGTCGTCGCTCGCTGACGTGGCGCTGACGCATCGCTGACGTGGCGCTGACACATCACTGACGTGGCAGACAAGTGGGACCCTCCCTAAGGTTTTTTGGTGAGCTCTTTCCGATTTTGCCATCCGTTTCCTCATTTTCTGCTCCGAAATTGCAGTTTTTCTCTCCTCTCCTTGTTCTCTATGACTACTTTTATGGAAAAATCAGATGTTTTTGCTACCACAGACAGAAAGGGGGCCTTCTGTCGCAACTGTAACCGTTTCGGGCACCCGTTCTCCAGCTGTCCCTCTGTTGAATGTCGCACATGCCACCAGAAAGGGCATATTAGCTACCATTGTTCACAGTTGTTCTGCCGTTATTGCAAGCTCTCGGGACATTTGCTTACTACCTGTCCTACTCGTCCACCACGTCCTGCGCCTGCTTCTGCTGTTGCTGCTACTACTGAACCTACCACTGTCTCTCTATCTGATATTGCATCTCTTCTACAGCGTCTTCTCTCTGTTTCTGGTAATACCCCTGCTGCTTTATCGAGCCCTCCAGGTACTTCTAAATGGTACTTTGACTCGGGTTGCTTTAATCACATGTCTCCGTTGCGTAATATTTTCTCGTCCATGTCTGCAACTACAAATGGACCTTCTGTCAATACTGCAAATGGCTCCCTCTTGCATGCAACACACAAGGGTTCTATATCTCAGTCATCTCTTAATCTTCCTGATACTTACTACATTCCCAAATTAAACTTCAATCTTATTTCTGTTGGTCAACTTGTTGATCTGGGTTTTGACGTCACCTTTTCTGTTTCTGGTTGTCGTGTACAGGATCCTCGGACGGGACAGATCATCGGGACTGGACGTAAGGTCGGAAGGTTGTTTGAACTCGAAAGTCTTCATATTCCTCCTGTACCAAATCTCTGTGCTGCTTCTTCTCCCTCTACCCTTCACTTATGGCATCAACGTCTTGCCCACACCTCCTTAGGAAAACTGCGTCCTCTTGTATCTCAGGGTGTTTTAGGTCAGGTTCCGAATGAATCTTTTGACTGCATTTCTTGCCAAACTGCCAAACAACCTGCTTTATCTTTTCACAATAATTCATCTCTTGCTTGCTCTCCTTTTGATCTCATTCACTCTGATGTTTGGGGCCCCGCTCCCACTTCCTCTATGGGCGGAGCTCGATACTTTGTTGTTTTCATTGATGATTATTCCCGTTTTACTTGGGTTTATTTGATGACTAATCGCCATGAGTTACCTCAGATCTATATCAACTTTGCTACTATGATTAAAACTCAGTTTTCCAAGGCCATTAAGGTTTTCCGTCGTGATAATGCTATGGAATACCGTGATTCCAAACTCTTAGCCTTTCTTGCAGAACAAGGTACTCTGTCTGAATTTTCTTGTCCTGGTACGTCTCAACAAAATGGTAGAGCTGAACGCAAACACCGTCACATTCTTGACTCCGTCCGTGCAATACTCTTTTCTTCTTCGTGTCCTGAGCGTACTTGGGGTGAA
>NC_029786.2:100854883-100856226 GCF_000816755.2 Arachis ipaensis | reverse complement strand
CAGTTAGTTGGAGGTCTCGTCTACTTGACCGTCACCCGACCAGACATTGCCTATCCGGTTCATGTCCTCAGCCAGTTCTTGTCAGCTCCTCGTACTACTCACTATGCGGTAGTTCTTCGCATTCTTCGGTATGTCAAAGGCACTCTATTTCATGGCCTTCATTTTTCTGCCCATTCCTCTTTGACCCTTCAGGCATACTCTGATGCTGATTGGGCTGGTGATCCCACTGATCGTCGTTCTACTACTGGTTACTGTTTGTTTCTTGGCGACGCTCTCATCTCTTGGCGTGCTAAGAAGCAAACATTCACTGCTCGCTCAAGCACAGAAGCTGAGTACCGTGCCCTCGCTAACACCACTGCTGAGGTTATCTTGGTTCGTTGGCTTCTCAAAGATCTGGGTGCTCCTCGGTCATCTCCTACTGATGTTTTTTGTGATAACCGCAGTGCTATTCAGATTGCCCATAATGATGTGTTTCATGAACGCACCAAACACATTGAGATTGATTGTCACTTTGTTCGACAACGTATCCTTATTGATGCTGTTCGTCTCATTGCCGTTGGGACACTGGATCAGACTGCTGATATCTTCACGAAAGCTCATCACCCGACTCGCTTTCGAACTTTGTTATCCAAACTCAAGTTGGTATCCTTAGCTCCCACTTGAGTTTGAGGGGGGATGTTAGAGAATCATTAGCATCAATTAGGATCCATTAGTATCGTCTATATTTATGTAGTATATCTGTATATTAATTATAGGATTCTATTCCTTTATTACTCTGATTCATTTAGCAGCTATAAATACCTCTTGTATATTGTACTTTCGATCACAACTCAATAATACACTTTTCATATTATTCTCTCAGTCTCTTGTTTCTAACATCTTTCATGTATGCTAATTTTTAGTAAATGAGTTCTTTCTACAATTATGTGTCGTTACTTGTTTGAGAATTTTAGAGGTGATATGACTCAAATATCTTTAATTTCATAGTAACTTTTTTGAAAAAGGGACAAATAGGTCCCTAACCTTTTGTCTTACGGACATTTTTGTCCCTAACCATTGAAAAATGCTTTTAAGTCCCTGACCTTCACAAAACTTGGACGGATCAGTCCCTCCGTCCAAATGCCTCCGTTAGGGACTGATCCGTCCAAATGCCTTCGTTAGGGACTGATCCGTCCAAGTTTTGTGAAGGTCAAGGACTTAAAAGTATTTTTCAATGGTCAGAGACAAAAATGTCCGCGAGGCAAAAGATTAGGGATCTATTTGTCCTTTTCTCTAACTTTTTTAATCTTTGTATCTTTTAGTAATTATTTAACAAAAATTTAATTAAGTAAAAACATTTTATC
>NC_029786.2:100836619-100854847 GCF_000816755.2 Arachis ipaensis | reverse complement strand
TCAAAATTTATGATTTTTAGTTATTATTTAATTATTAATATTTAAAAATATAGACTAAAAATATGTTATTAGATTATCAAACTAAATAATCGATTGATGACTAAAAGTAGAGATATTCATGAGCTAAATTAGATCGAGTTTAATTAGACTTGGATTCGATTCTAAAAGGTCACTAGATCTATTTTAACCCAATTCACTAGATCTATTGTCACGGCCTTGGACACACTCTAACGCTACCGTACCAACACTCGAACTTACTCAACCTCTTGAGCTAAAACCAAGTCAGCCTAACCCTCAATACTTAGCAAGAAAGCTAAGAATACAAGAGAACACAAGAGAAAGGAAGCTTTGGTGGAAGAACACTTTATTGCCTAAGTGTTTGTTACAAATGATTCACACGTAACAAACTCTAACTCTCACCTCCTATTTATAGCCATCCACCTTCTTAATGGATGGTTAGGATTAAATCTAATCAACGGTCTAGATTAATCATCTAGATCCTTCACTACAAATATCTATCCTACCATATTTTTCTAAATATTTCTAGATTATTCCATACCACTCTTTATACTTCTATATACATCTACACTCTTCTAGAATACTCTATGACCCTCCAGAGTCTTCTAGAACCTTCTAGGGTATTTCGGGATCTTCTAGGACATTCTAGAACATTCTGAAACCATCTAAAGCATTCTCAAACACTCCAGAAAACTATACAAACACTGTTAAATTTAACCTTCTAAAATTTACCGTGACATTCTCCCCCACCAAATACGCAGACGCCCTCGTCGCGTTCTGTTCATGATAGCGCTCTAGGTGTTCTTGGAATTGCCACAGATCTTCATGAGCTTTCCAGCTAGCTTTAGTTATCGGGAGTCCTTTCCACTTGATCAAGTATTGGATACATAGTGGTACTCCTCTTCGTCGCACGATGCGATTAGCTAAGATCTCTTCGATTTCTTTGTCAAATGATCTAATCACCACAGGAGGAACACGACTCGAGTCACCTCTACTCAATTCATCTTGGTCTCCATGATATGGTTTAAGCATACTCACATGGAAGACCAGGTGGATCTTCATAGAGGGAGGGAGTTGTACTTTGTAAGCAACCTCCCCAACATGTCCAATGATCACAAATGGTGCTTCGTATTTGCGGATTAAACCCCTTATGAACTTTGCGAAAGGCTTTGAATTGTTGTGGAAGAAGTTTGATCATTACCTTCTCCCACTTGATAGCTTGCATGCCTCCTCTTCTTATCTGCCTATTTCTTCATCCTCTTGGCAGCTTTGTCGAGGTAAGAACGAGTGCCATCTGCTTGTTCTTCCCATGACTTAATCATATGATAAGCTCCAGGGCTCTTCCCTGAGTAAGAGAAAGAAAGAGAGTGAGGTGTAAGCGGCTGTTGTCCAGTCACAATCTCGAATGGGCTCTTCCCTGTAGACTCACTCCTTTGCAGATTGTATGAGAACTGAGCAATGTCTAGGAGTTTTGTCCAATCCTTCTGATTAACGCTTACAAAATGCCTCAAGTAACACTCAAGTAAGGCATTCACTCTCTCAGTCTACCCATCGATTTGAGGATGGAAGCTTGTTGAGAAATGAAGCTCCGACCCAAGGAGTTTGAACAGATCTGTCCATAGTCGTTCTTTGAAGCGTGGATCTCAATCACTAATGATGCTCTTAGGCAATCCCCAGTATTTCACCACATTCTTGAAGAATAGTCGTGCTGCTTCCTCTACAGTGCAGTCAGTAGGGGCATGTATAAAGGTAGCATACTTCGAAAATCGATCCACTACCACAAGAATAGATCCAAACCCCTCGGACTTCGGTAAGGCAGAGATGAAATCTAGAGAGACACTTTCCCATGGTCGTTCTGATGGAGGCAGAGGTTTCAACAACCCGCTTGGTGTCTTATTTTCAATTTGATCTTGTTGGCACACAAGACAAGTCTTCACATAGCTCTCCACTTCATCTCTCATTTGAGGCCAATAATAAGAAGATTCAATGAGTGCTAAGGTCCTTCGCTGATCTTGGTGACCAGTCCACTTGGTGTCGTGGCATTCCTTCCCTAATTTTATTCTTATATTTTTCCATTTAGGGACATAAAGTCTTCTCCCTTTAGTGTAGAGAAGGTCATTTTCTAACCAAAATCTTTTGGTCTTACCTTCTCTAGACAACTCCACCAACTTATTGGCTAATGGATCGTGATGCAACCCTTCCTTGATGGTATACATAATATTTCCTTCAACCATAGAAATGGCCGCTAACTCAGCCTTGCGACTCAGCGCATCTGCTACCACATTAATCTTGCCTGACTTGTATTCAAATTTGAAATCATACTCAGCCAAGAAATCTTGCCACCTAGCTTGTTTAGGGCTTAACTTCTTCTGAGTTTGGAAGTAGCTTGTAGCTATATTGTCTGTCTTGATGATGAAGTGTGAACCAAGCAAGTAGTGACGTCAAGTTCTCAGACAATGCACTACCGCGGTCATCTCCTTCTCTTGGACGGTGTATCGCCTCTCTGTATCATTCAACTTACAACTCTCAAAGGCAATCGGATGTCCTTCTTGCATCAGAACCCCTCTAATAGCATAGTCAGAAGCATCAGTATGGACTTCAAATACCTTTGAGTAGTCGGGTAGTGCTAGTACTGGTCCTTCTGTGATAGTAGCCTTCAACTCATCAAAGGTCTTTTGACACTCCTTTGACCATTCCCAAGAGTGATTCTTCTTGAGAAAATCAGTTAATGGTGCAGCCTTGGCGGAGTATCCCTTGATAAACCTCCGATAGTAATTAGCCAACCCAAGGAATGACCTCAATTTAGATACCTTATTTGGCGACTCCCACTCTTTGATAACCTTCACCTTTCCTTGATCCATACAGAGAGTTCCATCTTTAATGATGTGTCTCAAGAAGAGGTCTTTGTCCCTTGCAAAGGAACACTTTTCCTTCTTCACATATAGGTTATTCTCTCGCAAGATCTTGAACATTGTTCGTAAGTGTTCTACATGTTCCTTCAAGGTATTACTATAGACAACAATATCATCCAAGTAGACTACTACAAACTGATCAAGGTAAGGTCAAAAGATCTTGTTCATCAAGGTACAGAAGGTCGCAAGAGCATTGGTCAAGCCAAAAGGCATCACCAACCACTCATACGATCCATACCTCGTGATACACGTGGTCTTAGGCTCATAACCATCGGCAATTCTCACTTGGTGATATCCTGACCTCAAATCTAGTTTTGAGAACCACTTGGCTCTACCGAGTTGATCAAACAAATCGGCTATCAAAGGAATGAGGTATTTGTTCTTGATGGTTACCTTGTTAAGTACTCGATAGTCGATGCATAGTCTCAATGGACCATCATGCTTCTTTTGGAACAATACTGGTACACCACAAGGTGCCTTTGATGGACGGATGAACCCATCATCTAGCAAATTCTTGAGTTGCTTCTTCAACTCCTCGAGTTCTGGCAGTGCCATCCTATAAGGTGTTGAGGCAGGCGGCTTTGCTCCTGACTCCAATTCAATCTTGTGGTCCACCTTCCTCCTAGGTGGTAGTTGTTTTGGTAACTCAAGAGGCATCACATCCTTATTTTCTTCAAGGACTTCCTTGATTTTCGGAGGAATGTCTTCTCTTTCGTAAAGGAGTTCATTACTCTCATGCTTCAAATCCCCAACTTAGCATCAGATGATGCATTGTTCTTCTTCATTGATGGACTCCAACCTTTGGCAAAGCAAGAACTATAAAGAATGAATGTTAAGGATGTCAATGAGGTCATCGTGGTGGCCGAATCACTCACTGAGTATCATAGGGAAGATTCTAAACCCAAGTCTTCCTCCAAGCCTAGTTCTGCTAAATGTGGGGGAGACAAGGGAGAAGGATTTCTCAACCAAGAAGGAAGGAAAATACTCTTCAAAGAAAGAGTACGAAGAAAAGAAGAAGGCTTTTGTGCCCAAAGGAAGATGCTTCGTGTGCAAGGGACCACACCAAATGAAGAATTGTCCTAAGCTAGGGACTTTGGCATCTATCGCCGAGGAACGAGAAGCTCAAACTCAAGTAACTGAGTGTGTTGGATCTATCCAACACATAAATACTGTGAAGGGCAAAGAGGGAAGCACTACAGAAAAGAAATGCTTGATATATGTCGAAGCCTTTATCATTGAAAAACCTGTCATGGCTATGATCGACACTGGTGCTACACACAACTTCATCACGCCTAATGAAGCAAAGAGGCTTGGGTTGAAGATCAGCGAAAAGAATGGCTGGTTCAAACCCGTGAATACCAAGGGTGAACCCCTTAAGGGAGTACAAAAAGAGGTTGAGATGACTCTTGGTTCTTGGAAGGGCCTTCTGGATTTCTCAGTAGCACCCATGGACGATTTGAAAATAGTCATCGAGCACAATTTGCAAAGGAAGACAAATATAATACCTATGCCATACTACGACGTAGTATGCGTCATGGAGAAAGAGTCTCCATGCATGGTCCCTACAATCTCTAAAGTTGGTGGACCACCGATACTTTCTGCTATGCAACTCAAGAAAGGGTTCAAGAAAGGAGAGATTACATATTTGGCTCTATTACAAGATGAGTCAACATCCGAAAGAGAAGACGTTCCTCCCAAAATCAAGAAAGTCCTTGAAGAAAATAAGGATGTGATGCCTCCTGAGTTGCCAAAACAACTACCACCTAGGAGGAAGATGGACCACAAGACTGAATTGGAGTCAGGAGCAAAGCCGCCCTCCTCAACACCTTATAGGATGGCACCGCCAGAACTCGAGGAGTTGAAGAAGCAACTTAAGGATTTGCTAGATGCTGGGTTCATCCGTCCATCGAAGGCACCTTATGGCGTACCAGTCTTGTTTCAAAAGAAGTATGATGATCCATTGAGACTATGCATCGACTATCGAGCACTTAACAAGGTAACCATCAAGAATAAATACCCGATTCCTTTGATAGCCAATTTGTTTGATCAACTTGGAAGAGCCAAGTGATTCTCAAAGCTAGATTTGAGGTCAGGATATCACCAAGTGAGAATTGCAGATCGGGAATGAGCCTAAGACCACGTGTGTAACGAGGTATAGATCGTATGAGTGGTTGGTGATGCCTTTTGGTTTAACCAATGCTCCGGCGACCTTCTGTACCTTGATGAATGAGATCTTTTGACCTTACCTTGATCAGTTTGTAGTGGTCTACTTGGATGATATTGTTGTCTATATACCTTGGAGGAACATGTAGAACACTTACGAACCGTGTTCAAGATCTTGCGAGAGAATAACCTATATGTGAAGAAGGAAAAATGTTCCTTTGCAAAGAACGAAGTCCACTTCTTGGGACACATCATTAAAGATGGAACTCTCTGTATGGATCAAGGAAAGGTGAAGGCTATCAAAGAGTGGGAGTCACCAAATAAGGTATCTGAATTAAGGTCATTCCTTCGGTTGGCTAATTACTATCGGTGGTTTATCAAGGGATACTCTGCCAAGGCTGCACCATTAACTGATCTTCTCAAGTAGAATCACTCTTGGGAATGGTCAAAGGAGTGCCAAAAGGCCTTTGATGAGTTGAAGGCTACTATCACAGAAGGACCAATACTAGCACTACCCGACTACTCAAAGGTATTTGAAGTCCATACTGATGCTTCTGACTATGCTATTGGAGGGGTTTTGATGCAAGAAGGACATCTGATCACCTTTGAGAGTCGCAAGTTGAATAATACAGAGAGGCGATACACCGTCCAAGAAAATGAGATGACCGCAGTAGTGCATTGTCTGAGAACTTGGTGTCACTACTTGCTTGGTTCACACTTCATCGTCAAGACATACAATGTAGTTACAAGCTACTTCCAAACTCAGAAGAAGTTAATCCCCAAACATGATAGGTGACAAGATTTCTTAGCTGAGTTTGATTTTGAATTTGAATACAAGTCAGACAAGACTAATGTGGTAGCAGATGCGTTGAGTCACAAGGCTGAGTTAGCGGCCATTTCTATGGTTGAAGGAGATATTATGCATACCATCAAGGAAGGGTTGCATCACGATCCATTAGCCAAGAAGTTGGTAGAGTTGTCTAGAGAAGGTAAGACTAAAAGATTTTGGTTAGAAAACAACCTTCTCTACACTAAAGGGAGAAGACTATACGTCCCTAAATGGGAAAATCTAAGAAGAAAATTAGTGAGGGAATGCCACGACACTAAGTGGGCTGGTCACCAAGGTCAGCAAAGGACCTTGGCACTCATTGAATCTTCTTATTATTGGCCTCAAATGAGAGATGAAGTGGAGAGCTATGTGAAGACTTGTCTTGTGTGCCAACAAGATAAGATTGAAAACAAGATACCAAGCGGGTTGTTGGAACCTCTGCCTCCATCAGAACGACCATGGGAAAGTGTCTCTCTAGATTTCATTTCTGCCTTACCGTAGTCCGAGGGGTTTCGATCTATTCTCGTGGTAGTGGATCAATTTTCGAAGTATGCTACCTTTATACCTTCCCCTACTGACTGCACTGCAGAGGAAGCAGCACGACTATTCTTCAAGAATGTGGTGAAGTTCTTGGGATTGCCTAAGAGCATCATTAGTGATCGAGATCCACGCTTCACAGGAGGACTATGGACAGAACTGTTCAAACTCCTTGGGTCGGAGCTTCATTTCTCAACAAGCTTCCATCTTCAAACCGATGGGCAGACTGAGAGAGTGAATGCCTTACTTGAGTGTTACTTGAGGCATTTTGTAAGTGCCAATAAGAAGGATTGGACAAAACTCCTAGACATTGCCCAGTTCTCATACAATATGCAAAGGAGCGAGTCTACAGGGAAGAGCCCATTCGAAATTGTGACTGGACAACAGCCGCTTACACCTCACTCTCTTTCTTCCTCTTACTCAGGGAAGAGCCCTGGAGCTTATCATATGATTAAGTCATGGGAAGAACAAGCAGATGTCACTCGTTTTTTCCTCGACAAAGCTGCCAAGAGGAAGAAGAAATGGGCAGATAAGAAGAGGAGGCATGCAAGCTATCAAGTAGGAGACAAGGTAATGATCAAACTTTTTCCACAACAATTCAAAGCCTTTCGCAAAGTTTATAAGGGTTTAATCTGCAAATACGAAGGGCCATTTGAGATTCATTGGACGTGTTGGGGAGGTTGCTTACAAAGTACAACTCCATCCCTCTATGAAGATCCACCCGGTCTTCCATGTGGTTATGCTTAAACCATATCATGGATACCAAAACGAACCGAGTAGAAGTGACTCGAGTCGTGCTCCGCCCGTGCTGATTAGATCCTTTGATAAATAAATCGAAGAGATCTTAGCTAATCGCATCGTACGACGAAGAGGGGTACCACCAACTATCCAATACTTGATCAAGTGGAAAGGTCTCCCGATAATCGAAGCTAGCTGGGAAACTCGTGAAGATCTGTGGCAATTCCAAGAACACCTAGGGCGCTATTATGAACAGAACGCGACGAGGACGTCTGCGCATTAGGTGGGGGAGAATGTCACGGTAATTTTTAGAAGGTTAAATTTAACAGTGTTTGTATAGTTTTCTATGGTGTTTGAGAACGCTTTAGATGGTTCCAGAATGTTCTAGAATGTCCTAGAAGGTCCCGGAATATCCTAGAAGGTTCTAGAAGACTATGCAAGGTTGTAGAGTATTCTGGAAGAATGTGGATGTATATAGGAGTATGAAGAATGGTATGGAACAATCTAGAAGTATTTAGAAAAATATGGTAGGAAAGATATTTGTAAAGAAGGTTCTGTATGATTAATCTGAACCGTTGATTAGATTTAAACCTAACCATCCATTAAGGAGGTGGATGGCTATAAATAGGGGTGAGAGTTAGAGTTTGTGTATGTGTGAATTATTTGTAACAAACACTGGAGCAATAAAGTGTTCCTCCACCAAAGCTTCCTTTCTCTTGTGTTCTCTTGTATTCTTAGCTTTTATTGCTAATTATTGAGGGTTAGGCTGACTTGGTCTTAGCTCAAGAGGTTGAGTAAGTCCAAGTGCCGGCACAGTAGCGTTGGAGTGTGTCCATGGCTGTGACAATTTGGCATCAGAGCAAAGTTTGAGAGGGAGCACAAGTCGCTTGTGGGTATGGCTTCTAGTATCACCATGGAGCATGTTGAATCTCAAACGGGAAGGACTCTAACTTCTTAGAAGAGAGAGTTTCTGTGTTGGAGAATGTTCTATCCTCTATGGATAAGCGTTTCCAAAGGATAGAACATGATAAGGAGACCCTCGAGGCACACGTATTAGGAGAACTAGATGCTTTCAAAGAAAGCATGCTCCAAATCGAAGAGATGCTTGAAAATTCCTTAAAGCTATTTGAGGAAGTTCGAATTTGGTTCGAGGAGGCAAAATCTCGACCAACCATTATAAGGGAGACCACAAAGATTGATCTCCCCAAGCCAAAGGAGTTCAAGGGCGTAAGGGACGCTCGCGAGGTGGAGAACTTCCTATGGCAAATGGAGAGGTACTTCGAAGGCCAAGTGGTGGCCGAAGAAGCAATAAAGGTACGTACTGCAGTTCTCTACCTTTCTGATAATGCTACTTTGTGGTGGAGGAGAAAGTGCGTAGATATGGAAAAGGGTACTTGCAACATAGCCACATGGGAAGATTTCAAAAGGAAGTTGAAAAGACAATTCTTCCCTGAGAATGTGGTTTATGAAGCAAGGAAGAAGTTGAGGGAGTTGAAGTACAAGAGTACAATTAGCGATTACGTAAAGGAGTTCACTACTCTCACGCTTCAAATCCCCAACTTAGCATCAGAGGATGCATTGTTCTTCTTCATTGATAGACTCCAACCTTGGGCAGAGCAAGAACTACAAAGAAGGAATGTTAAGGATGTTGATGAGGCCATCGTGGTGGCCGAATCACTCACTGAGTATCATAGGGGAGACTCTAAACCCAAGTCTTCCTCTAAGCTTAGTTCTGCTAAAGGTGGGGGAGACAAGGGGAAGAGTTTCTCAACCAAGAAGGAAGGAAAATACTCTTCAAAGAAAGAGTACGATGTAAAAAAGAAGGCTTTCGTACCCAAAGGAGGATGCTTCGTGTGCAAGAGACCACACCAAATGAAGGATTGTCCCAAGCTAGGGACTTTGGCATCTATCGCCGAGGAACGAGAAGCTCAAACTCAAGTAACTGAGTGTGTTGGATCTATCCAACACATAAATGCTGTGAAGGGCAAAGAGACAAGCACTGCAGAAAAGTAAAGCTTGATGTATGTCAAAGCCTTTATCAATGAAAAACCTGTCATGGCTATGATCGACACTGGTGCTACACACAACTTCATCACGCCTGATGAAGCAAAGAGGCTTGGGTTGAAGATCACCGAAAAGAATGGCTGGTTCAAACCCGTGAATACCAAGGGTGAACCCCTTAAGGGAGTACCAAAAGGGGTTGAGATGACTCTTGGTTCTTGGAAGGGCCTTTTGGATTTCTCAGTAGAACCCATGGACGATTTTAAAATAGTTATCGGGCTCGATTTGCAAAGGAAGGCAAATATAATACCTATGCCATACTACGTGGAGAAAAGGTCTCCATGCATGGTCCCTACAGTCTCTAAAATTGGTGGACCACCGATACTTTCTGCTATGTAACTCAAGAAAGGGTCCAAGAAAGGAGAGATTATATATTTGGCTCTATTACAAGAGGAGTCAACATCCGAAAGAGAAGACGATCCTCCCAAAATCAAGGAAGTCCTTGAAGAAAATAAGGATGTGATCCCTCTTGAGTTGCCAAAACAACTACCACCTAGAAGGAAGGTGGACCACATGATTGAATTGGAGTCAAGAGCAAAGCTGACTGCCTCAACACCTTATAGGATGGCACCGCCAGAACTCGAGGAGTTGAAGAAGCAACTCAAGGATTTACTAGATGCTGGGTTCATCCGTTCATCGAAGGCACCTTATGACACACCAGTCTTATTCCAAAAGAAGCATGATGGTCCATTGAGACTATACATCAACTATCGAGCACTTAACAAGGTAACCATCAAGAACAAATACCACATTCCTTCGATAGCCGATTTGTTTGATCAACTTGATAGAGCCAAGTAGTTCTCAAAGCTAGATTTGAGGTCAGGATATCACCAAGTGAGAATTGCCGATGGTGATGAGCCTAAGACCACCTGTGTCATGAGGTATGGATCGTATGAGTGGTTGGTGATGCCTTTTGGCTTGACCAATGCTCATGCGACCTTTTGTACCTTGATGAACGAGATCTTTCGACCTTACCTTGATCAGTTTGTAGTGGTCTACTTAGATGATATTGTTGTCTATAGTAATACCTTGGAGGAACATGTAGAACACTTACGAACCGTGTTCAAGATCTTGCGAGAGAATAACCTATATGTGAAGAAGGAAAAGTGTTCCTTTGCAAGGGACGAAGTCCACTTCTTGGGACACATCATTAAAGATGAAACTCTTTGTATGGATCAAGGAAATGTGAAGGCTATCAAAGAGTAGGAGTCACCAAATAAGGTATCTGAATTGAGTTAATTCCTTGGGTTGGCTAATTACTATCGGAGGTTTATCAAGGGATACTCCGCCAAGGCTGCACCATTAACTGATCTTCTCAAGAATAATCACTCTTGGGAATGGTCAAAGGAGTGTCAAAAGGCCTTTGATGAGTTGAAGGCAGTTATCACAGAAGGACCAGTACTAGCACTACCCGACTACTCAAAGGTATTTGAAGTCCACACTGATACTTTTGACTACGCTATTGGAGGAGTTCTGATGCAAGAAGGACATCCCATCGCCTTTCAGAGTCGCAAGTTGAATGATCCAGAGAGGCGATACACCGTCCAAGAGAAGGAGATGACCACAGTAGTGCATTGTCTGAGAACTTAGCGTCACTACTTGCTTGGTTCACACTTCATCGTCAAGACAGACAATGTAGCTACAAGCTACTTACAAACTCAGAAGAAGTTAAGCCTTAAACAAGCTAGGTGGCAAGATTTCTTAGCTGAGTTTGATTTTGAATTTGAATACAAGTCAGGCAAGACTAATGTGATAGCAGATGCGCTGAGTCGCAAGGCTGAGTTGGCGGCCCTTTCTATGGTTGAAGGAGATATTATGTATACCATCAAGGAAGGATTGCATCACGATCCATTAGCCAAGAAGTTGGTGGAGTTGGCTAGAGAAGGTAAGACCAAAAGATTTTAGTTAGAAAACAACCTTCTCTACACCAAAGGGAGAAGACTATACGTCCCTAAATGGGAAAATCTAAGAAGAAAATTAGTGAGGAAATGCGACGACATTAAGTGGACTGGTCACCAAGGTCAGCGAAGGACCTTGACACTCATTGAATCTTCTTATTATTGGCCTTAAATGAGAGATGAAGTGGAGAGCTATGTGAAGACTTGTCTTGTGTGCCAACAAGATAAGATTGAAAACAAGGCACCAAGCGGATTGTTGGAACCTCTGCCTCCATCAGAGCGACCGTGGGAAAGTGTCTCTCTAGATTTCATCTCTGTCTTACCGAAGTCCGAGGGGTTTGGATCTATTCTCGTGGTAGTGGATCAATTTTCGAAGTATGCTACCTTTATACCTGCCCCTACTGACTGCACTGCAGAGGAAGCAGCACGACTATTCTTCAAGAATGTGGTGAAGTACCGGGGATTGCCTAAGAGCATCATTAGTAATCGAGATCCACGCTTCACAGGATGACTATAGACAGAGCTGTTCAAACTCCTTGGGTCGGAGCTTCATTTCTCAACAAGCTTCCATCCTCAAACCGATGGGCAAACTGAGAGAGTGAATGCCTTACTTGAGTGTTACTTGAGGTATTTTGTAAGCGCTAATCAGAAGGATTGGACAAAACTCCTAGACATTGCCCAGTTCTCATACAATCTGCAAAGGAGCGAGTCTACAGGGAAGAGCCCATTCGAGATTGTGACTGGACAACAACCGCTTACACTTCACTCTCTTTCTTCCTCTTACTCAGGGAAGAGCCCTGGAGAATTAAGTCATGGGAAGAACAAGCAGATGTCACTCGTTCTTACCTCGACAAAGCTACCAAGAGGATGAAGAAATGGGCAGATAAGAAGAGGAGGCATGCAAGCTATCAAGTGGGAGACAAGGTAATGATCAAACTTCTTCCACAATAATTCAAAGTCTTTCGCAAAGTTCATAAGGGTTTAATCCGCAAATGCGAAGGGCCATTTGAGATCATTGGACGTGTTGGGAAGGTTGCTTACAAAGTACAACTCCCTCCCTCTATGAAGATCCACCCGGTCTTCCATGTGAGTATGCTTAAACCATATTATGAAGACCAAGACGAACCGAGTAGAGGTAACTCTAGTCGTGCTCCACCTGTGGTGATTAGATCCTTTGATAAAGAAATCGAAGAGATCTTAGCTAATCGCATCGTACGATGAAGAGGGGTACCACCAAGTATCCAATACTTGATCAAGTGGAAATGGCTCCCGATAACCGAAGTTAGCTGGGAAACTCATGAAGATCTGTGGCAATTCCAAGAACACCTAGGGCTCTATAATGAACAAAATGCTACGAGGATATCTTTGATAGCCTTCACCTTTCCTTGCAAAGGAACACTTTTCCTTCTTCACATGTAGGTTATTCTCTCGCAAGATCTTGAACACGGTTCGTAAGTGTTCTACATGTTCCTCCAAGGTATTACTATAGACAACAATATCATCCAAGTAGACCACTACAAACTGATCAAGGTAAGGTCGAAAGATCTCGTTCATCAAGGTACAGAAGGTCGTAGGAGCATTGGTCAAGCCAAAAGGCATCACCAACCACTCATACGATCCATACCTCATGACACAGGTGGTCTTAGGCTCATCACCATCGGCAATTCTCACTTGGTGATATCTTGACCTCAAATCTAGCTTTGAGAACCACTTGGTTCTACCAAGTTGATCAAACAAATCGGCTATCAAAGGAATGGGGTATTTGTTCTTGATGGTTACCTTGTTAAGTGCTCGATAGTCGATGCATAGTCTCAATGAACCATCATGCTTCTTTTGGAACAAGACTGGTGCGCCATAAGGTGCCTTCGATGGACGGATGAACCCAGCATCTAGCAAATCCTTGAGTTGCTTCTTCAACTCCTCGAGTTCTGGCGGTGCCATCCTATAAGGTGTTGAGGCGGGCGGATTTTCTTCTGACTCCAATTCAATCTTGTGGTCCACCTTCCTCCTAGGTGGTAGTTATTTTGGCAACTCGGGAGGCATCACATCCTTATTTTCTTCAAGGACTTCCTTGATTTTGGGAGAAACGTCTTCTCTTTTGGATGTTGACTCCTCTTGTAATAGAGCCAAATATGTAATCTCTCCTTTCTTGAACCCTTTCTTGAGTTGCATACCAGAAAGTATCGGTGGTCCGCCAACTTTAGAGACTGTAGGGACCATGCATGGAGACCCTTTCTCCATGACGCATACTATGTCGTAGTATGGCATAGGTATTAAATTTTCCTTCCTTTGCAAATCAAGCCCGATGACTATTTTAAAATCGTCCATGGGTGCTACTGAGAAATCCACAAGGCCCTTCCAAGAACCAAGAGTCATTTCAACCGCTTTTGCTACTCCCTTAAGGGGTTCACCCTTGGTATTCACGAGTTTGAACCAGCCATTCTTTCCGGTGATCTTCAACCCAAGCCTCTTTACTTCATCAGGCGTGATGAAGTTGTGTGTAGCACCAGTGTCGAACATAGCCATGATAGGTTTTTCATTGATAAAGGCTTTGACATACATCAAGCTTTTCTTTTCTGCAGTGCTTGCCTCTTTGCCCTTCACAACATTTATGTGTTGGATAGATCCAACATACTCAGTTACTTGAGTTTGAGCTTCTCGTTCCTCGGCGATAGATGCCAAAGTCCCTAGCTTTGGAGAATCCTTCATTTGGTGTGGTCCCTTGCACACGAAGCCTCCTTCTTTGGGCACGAAAGCCTTCTTCTTTTCATCGTACTCTTTCTTTGAAGAGTATTTTCCTTCCTTCTTGGTTGAGAATCTCTTCCCCTTGTCTCCCCCACCTTTAGCAGAACTAGGCTTAGAGGAAGACTTGGGTTTAAAGTCTCCCCTATGATACTCAGTGAGTGATTCTGCCACTACGATGGCCTCATCGACATCCTTAACATTCCTTTTTTGTAGTTCTTGTTTTGCCCAAGGTTGGAGTCTATCAATGAAGAATAATGCATCCTCTGATGCTAAGTTGGGGATTTGAAGCGTGAGAGTAGTGAACTCCTTTATGTAGTCGCTAATCGTACTCTTGTGCTTCAACTCCCTCAACTTCTTCCTTGCTTCATAAACCACATTCTCATGGAAGAATTGTCTTTTCAACTCACTTTTGAAATCTTCCCATGTGGCTATGTTGCAAGTACCCTTTTCCATATCTACGCACTTTCTCCTCCACCACAAAGTAGCATTATCAGAAAGGTAGAGAGCTGCAGTGCGTACCTTTATTGCTTCTTCGACCACCCCTTGGCCTTCGAAGTACTCTCCATTTGCCATAGGAAGTTCTCCACCTCGCGAGCGTCCCTTACGCCCTTGAACTCCTTTGGCTTAGGGAGATCAATCTTTATCGTCTCCCTTATAATGGTTGGTCGAGATTTTGCCTCCTCGAACCAAATTCGAACTTCCTCAAATAGGTTTAAGGAATTTTCAAGCTTTTCTTCGATTTGGAGCATGCTTTCTTTGAAAGCATCTAGTTCTCCTAACACGTGAGCCTCGGGGGTCTCCTTATCTTGTTCTATCCTTTGGAAACGCTTATCCATAGAGGATAGAACATTCTCCAACACAGAAACTCTCTCTTCTAAGAAGTTAGAGTCCTTACCTCTAGGCTCACTTGAAGAACGAACCTTCTTGCCTCCCCATTGAGAAGGAATAGCATTCCTTCCCCTTTGAGACTCAACGTGCTCCATGGTGATACTAGAAGTCATACCCATAAGCGACTTGTACTCCCTCTCGAACCTTGCTCTGATGCCAAATTGTCTAGCTTGGGACAATCCTTCATTTGGTGTGGTCCCTTGCACACGAAGCATCCTCCTTTGGGCACAAAAGCCTTCTTCTTTTGGTCGTACCACCAAATATCCAATACTTGATCAAGTGGAAAGAGCTCCTGATAACCGAAGCTAGCTGGAAAACTCGTGAAGATCTGTGACAATTCCAAGAACACCTAGAGCGCTATCATGAACAGAACGCGACGAGGGCGTCTGCGCATTAGGTGGAGGAGAATGTCACGGTAAATTTTATAAAGTTAAATTTAATAGTGTTTGTATAGTTTTCTATGGTGTTTGAGAACGCTCTAGATGGTTCCGAAATGTACTAGAATGTCCTAGAAGGTCCTGGAATACCCTAGAAGGTTCTAGAAGACTATGCAAGGTTCTAGAGTATTCTAGAAGAGTGTGGATGTATATAGGAGTATGAAGAATGGTATGGAACAATCTAGAAGTATTTAGAAAAATATGATAGGATAGATATTTGTAGTGAAGGATCTAGATGATTAATCTAGACCGTTAATTAGATTTAATCCTAACCATCAATTAAGGAGGTGGATGGCTATAAATAGGAGGTGAGAGTTAGTGTGAGATGTGTGAATCATTTGTAACAAACACTTGAGTAATAAAGTGTTCTTCCACCAAAACTTCCCTTCTCTTGTGTTCTCTTGTATTCTTAGCTTTCTTGATAAGTATTGAAGGTTAGGCTGACTTGATTTTAGCTCAAGAGGTTGAGTAAGTTCGAGTGCCAGCACGATAGCGTTAGAGTGTGTCCAAGGCCGTGACAATATGGAAGGAAACTAGATACTATCCTTTTTTTTTTTTGGAAAATACTCACATTATGACATTTTCATGGCTTAGCATTCGATGGTTCCAGAACGTTTGGATCATTAAATTATCCCATAACAAAACATGTTTTTTAAGTTTTTTTAATAATTGCTAAATAGTCTTTTTTTAAATTTAATTACAAATTAACCCCATATATTTTATTTAATTATAAAAACTATTTTTTATTTTATAAATTATTATTTTATTATTCATCTATCATGTTTATTAACAATAAAAAACAAAAACAATAACGAATTAGATATTCCATTGATCGTAATAAACCTTTTGGTCATTCCAATCAATTAAAAGTTTATATTTGATCCGTGACGTTCGTGATGAACCATAAAATCGTGTTTCCTTGAAAATCAATCGATTGAATTATCAAAACAATCAATTGAATTATAACTCAATCGATTGGATTACAATTTATCACAAAACAATCGATTAAAAATTGCAAGGCAGCATGGTTTTCGCATAAATCAATCGATTGGTCATATTACCCAATCGATTGAACGATGAATTAAATGTGAATTTTTTATAATTCAATCGATTGTTTATACTTTTCCAATCAATTGAATGCTTTATAACAACCTGAGGTCTCACAATTAAATCGATTGCTTTTGTTACGTGAATTTGGCAAATCCATATTGTTTTGGTGAATTCAATCGATTGAATCGTGAGACCTCTGGTTATTTTGAAGCATTAAATCGATTGAAAAGTATAAACAATCGATTGAATTATAAAAAATCCACATTTAATTCATCGTTCAATTGATTGGTAATATGACCAATCGATTGATTTATGCGAAAACCATGCTGGCCTTGCAATTTTCAATCGATTGGTTTTTAAGGAAACACGATTTTATGGTTCATCACGAACGTCACGGATCAAATATAAACTTTTAATCGATTGGAATGACCAAAATGTTTATTACTATCAATAGAAGATCTAATTCGTTATTGTTTTTATTTTTTTTATTTTTATTTTTTTTTACCAGAGATAGGAGACTCGAATCCGCAACCTCTTAATTGAGTATGTGGAGACTATGTCATTTGAGTTATAACTCATTGGCTTATTGTTTTTATTTTTTATTGTTAATAAACATGATAGATGAATAATAAAATAATAATTTATAAAATAAAAAATAGTTTTTATAATTAAATAAAATATATGAAGTTAATTTGTAAATAAAATTAAAAAAAAAGACTATTTAGCCGTTATTAAAAAAACTTAAAAAACATGTTTTATTATGGACCATTTAATAGTCCAAACCTCCTGAGACCATCAAATTCGATGTCCATTTTTATATATATTGTAAACTTTTAGATGATTGATCAAACATATTTAATTAAACATATCAATTCACCTTATAGTCCACAATGCTATCTTCACGCAAATGTGTCATGAAAGTATTCACCTTTCTTTTTTGGTCATGGGATTTGCCCTACAATCAGATCCGACCCAGAACCCGCCCCACCCAACTATCGTATCATGGCAATCGTGCAACTAGACAACTAGATTCCTCTGATCTCCTTCCGATTTGCCACCTGATGCTTCACGCTCTGCCCAGGTTTCCGCCATCAATACCCGATTCCTCTGATCTCCTGAAATCTGGACTTGTTCTGGCACAAGACCTATCATGGACGGCCGCTGCTATCTCCGCGAAAAGATCGGCACTCGGGCAGCGCACACACCTGACACTACCTCGGACAGTGACGCGCCGTCGCTCACTCCGGCGAGCCCAGCCCCTCCTGGCATCGAATCGGTCCCTTTCTCCTCTTCTCTGGATGGCGGCGTCGAGGCTGATTCAGAAAGCGCTCTCAACCGACGAGATCCGCTCTTTGACACGTCATTAATCTGTTCTTTACTCGTTGCTGCTTGCTTTCTTCGCTCCACTACTAATGACTCCATGAACGCTGCTCATGTTCAGCGCTTCATTTCTATTTCTTGCCCAATGAACTTGCCCTTGTTGGAGTACATTCCCTTCTCCTTCGGTTGAGTGCTGCCATTTACTTCCTTGCTTCAACATCGCTGCTGGGGATTCACTCCCGGATTGGCTCTATTCTGTTCTCTTGATAGGTTGAAACCGAAACCTGTACATTCATGCTTATTTGGCGAACCCTAAACCTGTTCTCTTCCAAAGGTAAACAATCATATTCCCTTCCCTAAGTTGTTATATTCTGCTGTCCAGTTAGCTGCACTAGTTATAGCTCCCATAGGACTGACCTCCTGTCTTTGAAACATAAATTGGTTTCTGATCTTCCATATTGCCCACCATGTAAAACTGATGCTGCTTATTAGTTCCCTCTGCAAATAACCTCCTTCCTTCCTAATCCTTTTCATAGTTTCTAGGAACCAACTGCCAAACGAGGTGACTATCTTATGAGTAATGTATTTTTTTTTAAAAAAAAAAAAACACTTCTTTGAGGGACACCGTTGGT